>NW_022196893.1:1072751-1074530 GCF_008632895.1 Mastomys coucha | reverse complement strand
TGTTTGTTCTTTTGTGATTGGGTTACCTCACTCAGGATGATATTCTCCAGATCCATCCATTTACCTAGAATTTCAGAAATTTATTGTTTTTAATAGCTGAGTAGTACTCCATTGTGTAGATCTACCACAATTTCTGTATCCACTCCTCTATTGAGGGACATCTGGGTTGTTTCCAGGTTCTGGCTATTATAAATAAGGCTGCTATGAACATGGTGGAGCATGTGTCCTTATTACATGTTGCAGTATCTTTTGGGTATATGCTCAGGAGTGATATAGCTGGGTCCTCTGGTAGTACTATGTCCAATTTCCGGAGGAACCGCCAAACTGATTTCCAGAGTGGTTATACTGGTTTGCAATCCCACCAGCAATGAAGTAATGTTC
The DNA here is from genome assembly GCF_008632895.1 of Mastomys coucha. NCBI lineage: Eukaryota > Metazoa > Chordata > Mammalia > Rodentia > Muridae > Mastomys > Mastomys coucha. The sequence goes on along the minus strand of NW_022196893.1, from coordinate 1,074,149 downwards.
CTCTTTCTCCACAACCTCTCCAGCATCTGCTGTCACCTGAGTTTTTTATAAGATATTCTTAAGAATCAAGCATCAAGAGATCATCATTTAATGATCTCTTGGCACCAAAATAGAACGTGTTAAATCAGTAATCCCACTACATGGCATTGTTAGTTTAGTCTTTGTAAGATTCTTCCAGTTAGAGATGTTGTAACCACCATTTCATAGGTTGACCCTTGGATCCTATTGTTTAAGAGGCCTGCAAAGGTATCTTAAAGTGAGGATTAACTGCTTGTTATCTGGCTATAAAATTTGCATCTTTATTAGAACCCACAGCTACATCCTTTATCCAATTCTGTGAGGAAGAATAAAATTTGTCCAGCTGTCTCTTTAATGAGAATTTGTCACATCTTAAATATCTTCTTTGTTTTTCAAATTCTAAAGTACAGTAGTATTAAGAGTTAACTGACAAAAAAGACCACTAGGCCTTTTGATTTCCACAGAGTTTATTACTTTGGCAACAAATTTGATAAAGTGCATCATCCATAGACTTATCATTCCCACAATGTATACATCTTGGTTTTAGTTAGTTGAGCAAATAAAAACATTTTTAAAATATGGGTATTGTTACATGTACTTTAATGACAAAATTTTAAAAAAGATATAATTTTTAGTACAGTTATAGTCATTCTGCAACAGTGATTGCCTGCATATCAAGTACTTACTTTACAATTCATAACAGTAGTAAATTAGAGTTATGAAATAGCAACAAAATAATTTTATGGCTGGGGTCACCAGCATGTGAGGAACTTTGTTAAAGGGTCACAGCATTAGGGAGGTTAATAACTGCTGCTCTGCAGGATGACTACCCATACCAGAAGAGTTGGTGGAAGTTTTCTCTCAAATTAAGACATAGTCTGCTTTGTATTATGTAAACCAGTAGCAACAGTTAATAATCCATGTCATGATTTTATAAGTTGCATTCACTCTTTCAATTATTAGTTTTCAAAACCTAAATTAGAAAATGATTCACTTCTCAAAACTAACTTAGAATGTAAATTTTACTTGGAATTCAGATCATGACATTTAAATTAAAATGGAGAAGAAAAAATAAAGTGAGCATTCGTTTATATTCCAAAGGAAATACTATGCTTGATCTTGAATTTCTCCATATGTGAGGAGCCAGGAAACACTATATAGTAGCATCCCACTAGACATGTTTTGGATGAAATTAGTTACATCCTCATTCAAAACACAGATTTTCCCCCAATACATCCCAGGAGTATTTCACTGTACTAGAGAAGAAAATAGTTATCTTCTATACCAAGAAAAATTGTGTATCTAATACCATTTAAATTAAGTTTCAAGGTGCCTGTCTCATATGCTTTATGCTAATGGAATTACTGGATATGACCTGCC
>NW_022196893.1:1062751-1067751 GCF_008632895.1 Mastomys coucha | reverse complement strand
CAAAGCATTGTCAGAACATAGATGTAATAGTGTCTAGGCTGGCTTCAGAATGATCCCTGAGTCTATAGTGCATGAGTCTTGTGCCCACTCAAGGGCATTTCTTTAACTTCAAAAGCTCACCTGGAAAGTGAGTAGCAGAAAGAACCTGTGGGATCCTTGGATTTTCTTAAAATATCAGATGTCAGAATGAGATAAACATCAGAAGGCCTAATTGCCAGATGGTGTCTGAAGCACTATAACTCTCAATTAGGCTACCATTCCAGGTCATAAAGTTATGTGCCATTCAAAATTACAACTAGATTTCTAGCAGCTTTTAAAAAGTTTTCTATGAGGGAAGTATAGAACAAAAGAGAATTTCTGAAGCAGAGAACATTCTAATTAGCATGTTGTATCACACAGTCTTCATGCCAATTCTGTTTAGAAAGTGATTCACAGAGGTTCAAAGATGACAAGGGCTCCCTGTGTAGCGGTCACCCCCTGCAAGCCCAGATCAGATACGTATTTTGTTTTTTCCAATTATTTTTTAGGATATTATTCTGTCAGAGAAATTTTGTTATTTAAAATACATTGTGAGGTTACGTGCTGTGTGTCTAAAGCTACAGGGCATGGCATAGGATATTTCATTTAGAGAATCATAGATCTTAAGGACAGAGGCTCCTCACTTCCAATGTCTTTTTCTCTATAAGCAATGATATTCAGAAAAGCTGTGTGGTTCCATAAGTTCTAGAGAATTGCAGCATCAGGTCCTGGTGCTTATTTTGTGTTAGGGCATATGTAGAAGGAAGGCTACTTGTGTTTGTGTGCATGCATGTAGAGTGCACACATCTGTTTGTGTGGGTGTGTATCGGAGATGCACCTACAATTTAGTATTAGATAGGTTTTTTTTTTTTTTTAATGTCGGACAAGAGTGAGATGTGGATAATGTTATAAGAAGTCTGCGAGATGTTTATAGAAAACGAAAAGCTTCACCTTATTCTTAAGAAGTAGGAATACTTGGCATATATAATATAAGATAGATCTTTCATGAACTGTTAGAAGGATGTGAAGTTGCTGGATTGGGAAGCTGGATTGTGAATGGAGTTGGTCATTTTACTTACTCCATAATAGGATTTAAGGAATGCTTGAAGGCATGGAAGAAAGGACGGATGTATAAGAAAGGGAAAAGGGTTAGTAATGAACCAGAGCTAAATAATTCTATTAAATGAGACATTCACTTTGATCAAAATTTCCAGAGGAATTATCATGTTTTTACTAGGACTAGTCAAAATGTTGATTTTTTTTCACAAATTCATAAAACATACTAAAAAGAATTCTACTGGATGAGAAGGAATATAAGGCACATTTGTCAGGTTGAATTCATCTACCTTTGGAAGACATCTGAAGCTGAGTGGCTTATGATTTCATCAAAGGTGTCTGAACTCACCGAAGCTCAGTTACAACTTGTCAGTGCTCTATGCTATAGCGTAACCATAGATGGCTCTCACTAAGCACCCACAGAACTTCATGTTTCCTGCTCTTATTCTACCTAGTTGAAGGCTTTGTAGCCTTCTCTTCTGTGTCTAATTTAATTTTGCCAGTGCTCAGTCCAGGTGCCACCTTGGTTGTTAGTTTGCTAGAGTCGTGGAGACAGATTTCTTCATTATCAGTTTGGCTCAACCTAGATCCAGTGCTGAAATGCATCCCTGTGTTTGTGTTTTGGGTCTTTCCAGAAAAAGAACTCCCAGTAAATATGAAAAACACCATTGCCTGGGTTAGAGTCCCACACTGAATAAAACTGACAGCCTCAGGTGAGCACCAACATTCATCTCTCTGCTTCTTGAGAGATCCAGTGCTTCCAGCTATCTCAAGCTCCTGATGTTTCATGTTGCTCACCATGATGGATGGATGGTATCCTCAAACCATGAGCCAAAATAAACCCTTCACTCATAAGTTGTTTCTTGTGCATCATTTGTCAGCAGTAAAACCTATGAATTAGACTGACATAACGAAATACAATGGGCCAAGTGGTAAAGAGAAGATAATGTTTTGTCATAGTTGAAAAACCACAGCAACCTTGTATCCTAGGATCTATTACAGTTTGACTCCAAAACATCATTCCCAAATTGTATATTTTTAGCTGTTATTTAGCTGGCAGTGTTATGAAATCTTTAGGAGGCAGAGTCTGGCTGGTACACTGAGGTCACCAAATTTGATCTTTTAAATGGTTCCAACTTGAATTTATAAGTAACTATGATGAGCAGACACCGCAGAAGCTCTTTTTGTTATTGAGGATCTTCAATTCCAGATTCACTTTCCAGATGAGAGGGTGGTATCACTTGAGATTCTTTATCCCCTTCCTTGTCCTGTAGACATGAGCAGCCTATTGACCCTCCCTGTTGTAGTGCTGAAGGAGAAGGTCTTCTGGCTACACTCAGCTCTCACTAAAATCTTAGAAGATTGTGGAGAATGTCATTGTTCACGACCATCATATATTGTGGTGCTTTATCACACAATCAGAGAAATATAAGCAGTTAGGGAATTGTAGTTAATATTATTCCTTGGTATTATAGGTTTCCATTATTATATGTGTTCAGCTGCAGTTAATGTGTTCCAATATTATGGATATTTTTTGTATATTTATGGCAGTTTTTAGAGGTGCTTAAACATTACTCTGTGTGTGTGTGTGTTATGTGTGCATGGTATTTATAGATGTGTGTATGCATGCTATATTCAGACATTTGTGTGCATGGTCAGAGGATGATGCCAGATTTTTTTTTTTTTTTTTTTTTTTTTTTTTTTTTTTTTTTTTTTTGGCTTTTCAAGACACGGTTTCTCTGTGTAGCCCTGGCTGTCCTGGAACTCACTGTATAGACCAGGCTGGCCTCGAACTCAGAAATCCACCTGCCTCTGCCTCCCAAGTGCTGAGATTAAAGGCATGTGCCACCACCGCCCGGCCAGATTTCTTATTCTATGTCTCTCTACCTCATTTCTTTAAGACAGAGTCTCACAGTGATCCTAGGGTTAGTTTGAAGTCCCAATGATCTTCCTATTTCTTCTTTTGACCCTGCTGGCTATCCAGGAAAATGTGGTCATACCCAGAATTTTATATGGGTCCTTGGAAACTTAATTCAGGATCTCATGCTTACACAATGTAGTATATTAAATAAGAATTTCTTACCGGAGGCAGAGGCAGATTGATTTCTGAGTTCGAGGCCAGCCTATTCTACAGAGTTCCAGGACAACCAGGGCTACAAAGAGAAACCTTGTCTCAAAAAACCAAAAAAAAAAAAAAAAAAGAATCTCTCCATAGGCCCATATATATGAACACTTCCTCCTTACTTGGTGCAGTTTGGAAACATTTAGGAGGAGTGCCTTGTTAGAGCAACTATGTCATTGAGGTTGGCTTTGAGCACTTACAGTCTCATTCCACATCCAGTTCACTAAGGGCTTTGTGAGTGCACGAAATCACAGCTTTCTGCCCCTGCCTCTGAACCTGACTCTTGTTGCCATGCCTTTAAACTCTTCTCTTCCAGAGCTCTAAAGCTAAACAAACTTCTCATACAAGTTGCCTTGGTCATGGTGTTTTATGACAGCAATAAAAATACACTCTAAGCTGCTGAACCATCTCTCTAGTACTTGAATATTACTTATAACAATATTCTGTTGTTGCTGATATTTCTACTGTTGTATAACTATGTCTGTACCTCTAGAGAACAAATTGTGTGCTGATAGGAACAAGAACATTGATGAAGCACTGCAATATACAGCTCTCTCTGTCACTTCCTTTGTTTGCTTCAATTACACCAATAGGTGACTTAAAGTTCAGTGAAGTCTTATGCCTTTTCCCAGTCTAGGTTTGATCTTTTCCCATGACTTAGTCTAGCCTTTAGTACCCGGGGTGTCTGATATTTCACCACCAGGCTCAGTTTGTAATGTAGATTAGAAGGGATGGATACACTAAACTCTTTAATGTAGCAATGATTTTATTTCAAGGCCCTTGACAGATATAATTTGAGAACGAAAATGATGTGATTTATCCAGGGTCTTTTAAGAACGCTTAGGTAGCTATTCTTTAGAATAACATAAATCAAGACAGAAAAAATGGGGAGAGGTACAAGGTTGGAAGAAATACTATTGTGGATTGCCCTGGTTCTCTTTGTATTTCAGTGCTAATTGTACTCCCTTAAGAGTGGCTGTCCTGACCAGGAGTGGATTACGTACTCTAGTGATGTCAGGTGAAACTTTGCCCCATCTTAACTGATCAATAAAGACTAAAGCCCATGATTGGGTATTTGAAGGAAAAGCTGTGGCTGGACGTTTAAGAAAGACTGGAGAGACAAGCTCTGCAGCCAGTCCCACAACACACAGAGAAAGCCACACTCCCATGTGATCTAACAAGCCCAGGATCCCAGGATACCAGAATCACAGGATCACAGAGACAACTTGATTCTGAGGAGTTCTGACACAACCAGGTCACAGGAAGGACAGGCTCCAGTCAGATTTAGCAAGGTCAGGTAGCACTAGAGTTAATCAGATGGTGGGGAGCAAGCATAAGAAAATAAACAACGCAAACCAAGGTCCCTTGCCATCATCAGAACCCAATTCTCCCACCATAGCAAGTCGTGGACATACCATCACACCAGAAATGCAAGATTCAGATATAAAATCACTTATCATGATGATACAGGACATTAAGAAAGACATAAATAGCACCCTCAAAGAAATACAAGCGAACACAGGTAAAGAGCTAGAAGCTCTTAAAGAGGGAACACAAAAATCCCTTAAAGAACTACAGGAAAACACAATCAAACAGGTGAAGGAAATGAGCAAAACCACCCAGAATCTAAAAATGGAAATAGAAACAATAAAGAAAACAGAAAGAGAAACAACTCTGGAGATACAAAACCTAGGAAAGAAATCAGGAACCATAGATGCAAGCATCAGCAACAGAAGGCAAGAGATAGAAGAGAGAATCTCAGGGGCAGAAGACACCTTAGAAAACATTAACACAACAGTCAAAG
>NW_022196893.1:1055140-1061581 GCF_008632895.1 Mastomys coucha | reverse complement strand
AGCTACGATGGAGGTAAAATCCTTTGGTGATGTGAAGGTCATTGAAATACAGCCTTATTATAATGAAAAAAAAAAGAAAGGGTGGAGGAGGAAAGGAAGACGAGGACGAGGGGAGAGAGAGGAAGATGGCAGAGGAAGAAGAGGTGGAAAGAAGATGCAACAGAACTTCATGGCTTGGAGGAGCTGCAAGTAGAGAGGGGTCTCATAGCTGAGGAATAATATAGTATAGTGGTATATCTGCCCAATCTAGGCATGTGTTGTGTGTTCTTTGCATGGGCTTACTAGGATTGGAGATTAACCACAACAAAACATGCCTTGAATCATTTTAATTGTTTATTCAATAACTAATAGTCACCTCTGAAACACATACATGCACATTATACATACTGAGAAAGTCATATTTATTGTTAAAATTTTATTGACTATTTTATTTATTTACATTTCAAATGTTATCTCCCTTCCCAATTTTCCCTCCACAAGTCCCCTATCCCCCTCCTCTTTCCCTCTGCTTCTATGAGGATGCTTCTCCACCTACCCACCCACTCCTCCCTCAGTGGCCTAGTGTTCCCCTATCCTGGGTCATCAAGCCTCCACAGGACCAAGGGCCTCTCCTCCCAGTGATGCCAGATAAGGCAGCCCTCTGCTACATATATAGCTGGAGCCATGTGTACCCCATGTGTACTCTTTGGTTGGTGGTTTATTCCCTGAGAGCTTTAGGGGTTTATGGTTAGTTGATATTGTTGTTCTTCCTAAGAGGTTGCAAACCTCTTCAGCTCATACAGTCCTTGCCCTAACTTTCCCATTGGGGTCCCTGCACTCAGTCCAATGTTTGTCTATGTACATCTGCATCTGCATCTGTAGTAGTTCAGCTCTGGGAGAGCCTCTCAGGGGACAATAATACTGGGCCCCTGTCAGTAAGCAGTTAGTGTCAGCAATAGTGTCTAGGTTTGGTATCAGCAGAGGGGATAGATTCCTGGGTGGGGCAATCTCTAGATGGCCTTTCTTTTAGTTTCTGCTCAACTCTTTGTCCTTGCATTTCTTTTTGACAGGAGGAATTATGGACTATTGTTTTTGAGTTGGGTAGGTGGCCCCATCCATCCCTCAAGTGGGGTCAGTGCCTATTCACTGGATATGGTTTCTATAGGTTCTCCCTCCCCTTGTTGGTTATTTCAGCTAATGTCTTTCCTGTTGGGTCCTGGGAACCTCCTGGGTCTCTGGCATCTGGGACTTTCTAGTGGCTACCCCCAGTTTCCCTTCTGCTACACACCTACTTTCAAATTTCTGGCCCTCTGTACTTCTTCCCCATTTCCTTCAATATCTGAACTGCCCCCGCCTTTCCCGCCTCCTTTCTCCCTCCAGATCCCTCTCTCCCTCTACTTCCCAGAGATTATCCTCTTCCCCTTACTGAGTAGGACTGTAACATCCACACTTCGGTGTGATCTTCTTTTTTCTTGGGTTTCATATGGTCTGTGAGTTGTATCATGAATAGTCCAAGCTTCTCTTTTGGCTAATATCCAATTATCAGTGAGTATATACCATGTGTGTTTTTTTTGATATCATTCTGAGTGAGAAAGTTTTATTTATATATTTAGGGACATATACAATCACATGTGTATGTGCACGCATGTGTATGTGCACGCATGTGCATGTGCCTGCTTGCCTAACTGTGGGTGAGTGTTTGTGTGTGTGTGTGCATGTGCGTGTGTGTGTGTGTGTGTGTGTGTGTGTGTGTGTGTGTGTCTGTAATGGGAGAGTACAGGAGAAAGGTTGGAGGGAGGAAAGAGAAGGGGGAATAATGTAATTTTATTACAATCTCAAAAAAGGTAAAGTAAAGCACCAGTATTGCTTACATGTGTAAGCCATATTGCCTAAACTAACTGGAAGTTATACCATATGTCTCAAAGTCCTTGAGTTTGAAGTTTTCTATTCCTAGGATCACAATCTGTAAAAGCAAAGTAAATCAAATATTTAGCTAGAGAGAAAATAGAAACCACTTCAGATTCATGCAGCCTGTTAGTTTCTATCAGCAGAATGCTCCTAGTAGCAAAGCCCTCCTATATGTGCATACATCATACGCACACTGTTCTTCATTTCCTTCCTGTGAAACTCTCACAGGAGTGAGAAACTTCTGTGTCCTCTCATGAAGACACCTTTTTCTTCAGCTCTTCCTATCATTATTTTTATTTTTTCTAGCAATTTTTATCAAACATCATTTATTTTTAAAGCTTCGTGTTCCAAATGCATGTTTTTTTTTCCTGAGAATAAAACATACTTATTTATTTATTATTCTTTTTCTTTTTTACAGTCCAGTCATTGCCCCCTTCCCTGTCTGCCCTCTCATCTCATCCCATTCTTCCTCCCCCTGTCTTCAAGAAGGTGACTTTAGACCCCCTTAACAGGCCTCCCAACTCCTTGGGGTCTCAAATCTCTTGAGGGTTAGGCACGTCTTTTCTCTGAGGTCAGACCAGGCAGTCCTCTGATCTATATGTGTCAGAGGCCACGTACCAGCTATTGTATGCTACCTGGTTTGTGGCTCACTGAGAGATCTCAGGAGTCCAGGTTAGTTGAGACTGCTGGTCTTCCAATGGTGTAAATCTTCTCCTCAGCTTCTTCCATCCTTTCCCTAATTCAACCACAGGGTTCTGTGATTCAGTCCAATGGTTAGGTGTGAATATTTGTGTCTGTCTCAGTCAGTCACTTGTTGGGCCTCTGAGAGGACAGCCGTGCTCCTCTCTATAAGCACACCATAGCATCAGTAATAGAGTCTGGCCTTGAAGCCTCCCGTGGAGATGGATTCCAAGTTAGGCCAGTCGTTGGACTACCTTTCTCTCAGTCTTTTCTCCATGTTTGTCCCTGCAGTTCTTCTAGACAGGAACAATTCTTGATCAGAATTATGGACTGTGAGATGGCAAGTCCATCCCTTCACTTGATGCCCTGTCTTTCTACTGGAGTTGGACTCTACGAGTTCCCTCTCCTCACTGATGGGCATTTCACTTAAGGTTCCCTTTGAGTTCTGACTTACCAGGTCTCTGGTACTTTCTAGAGCCCCCTTCCACACCTCTCAGCCCCTGAGGTTGCATATTTCCACACATTCTGCTGGTACTCCCTGTCGCCCCATATCTGATCCTCTTACCCTTTTCCCATCTTCCTCCCCTCTTCCACCCAGGTCTCTCATTCCCTCTGCCTACTGTGATTATTTTCTTATCCCTAAAAGTGGAGTTGAAGCAACCGCCTTTGGGCCCTTTGGATTGTTAACCTTCTTGAGTTATGTGGATTGTTTTATAGGTATTCTGTACTTTTTTTGGCTAATATCCACTTATGGTAAATATATACCATGCATGTTCTTTTGAGTCTGAGTTATTTCATTCAGGATGATATTTTTTGTAGTTTCATCCATTGGCCTGTAAAACTTATGATTTCCTCAATTTTAATAACTGAATAATATTCTATGGGGTAAATGAACCACATTTTCTGTATCCTTTTTTCCTTGTGGGACATCTGGGTTGTTTCTAGCTTCTGGCTATCACAGATAAGACTGTTATGAATATAGTGAAGCATGTGCCCCTATGATTTGGTGGGGCATCTTTTATATATATGCCCAAGAGTGGTACAGCTGGGTCTTCAGGTAGATTTATTTCCAATTTTCTGAGGAACCTCCAGAATGATTTCCAGAGTGGTTATACCAGTTTGCCATCCCACCATCAACAGAGTAATGTTCCTCTCCCTCCACATTCTCAACAACATGTGCTGTCACCTGAGTTTTTGATCCCAGCCATTCTGTTTAATGTAAGGTAGAATCTCAGGATATGAATAGAAGAGCATGAAGATTCCCAGCTTGCCCTTATTATTATTAAATTCTTGATAAAATTAATAACACTTCAGAATTTTAGATAGGAAGCATATTTTGAGTATATTACATGATGAGATTGATGGTTCTAGTCTGAAATCCCAGTGACTCAAGATCAGCCTAGAGCAGAGTGGAAGATCAATCTTGGCAGTAGTACACAGCCTTGTTCCAAAGCAGAAAGGTAAAAGGAAGGCTAAGCATATGCCTCAACAGGAAAACTTTTGTTCAGTATGTGTGTTCCTAGGGGTTAGGGCAATTGCTCAGTTAGTAAAGAGTTTAAATTTTAAGCAGAGGACCTGAGATCTGGTAGTTTGAACTCATGTAATGCTATGCATAGAGACATGCAAAAGCCTTGAAGTTATTAACTATTTAACTAGTGAGGTCTTGGTTCAAGAAGGAACTCGTCGAAACAACTTTGGGATACAACTGAGGAACACATGCAATTCATATCTGCTCTCCAAACATTCACATTTGTGAAAGCATACATGAACACACACACACTCACACACACACACACACACACACACACACACACACACACACACACACACACACACATACAAACATATACACACACACATGATTTTTTAACCCTGACCATGACCTAGTCAATCATTTTCAAAGTAATTTATTTCATTATTTTGTATAGTAATACTAAGCTTATCATGACCCTAATTTTAACTTGTTTGTTTTTTGCATCTTGTCTCTGGAGCTCCACTGGAGAGAAAACACCCTTCCCTTCTCTGCACTGCTGTGTCTCAAGATCCAAAGTAATATTTGTCCCAGCACAGTATTTAATGAATATTTGATGTACAAATAAACAAGATGGAAATCGGCGGATTAGAGGCCTTATAAACTGTTTGAACTAAAAGATATCATTTTTAAAATTCAAAGTGATCTCACTGTGCATAACTGAATTCTATTCAATTATTGTTACCAGGTCATCCTAGTTGGTTAGCAGACTGTTTTATGTGAGGTAAGATAGAAATAAGCATGATGCCTGTATAAACTCATATACATAATTATATACTTATAAAAATATGTATGTCAAGTATCCTTTAACCTTTGATGTTCAAATTTGTGCTCTCTCAAGCCTCACACACACTCCTCTCCCACTATTCAGCTTATCTCAATTTCCATGAAGAGATGAGCCAAGCACACTATTGAATTACAGAGTGTGAAAATGTTGACAAATGAGAAACTTAAAATAAAATGAGAGCCACTCTTTTGCAACTCAGGCCCTCTGTCTTTGTCTCTGCCTCTGGCTTCCCCTTTCTTCACTTTCTATCTCCTGACACCAAATCGTGAAAGTTGAGTGTTTTGTGTTCTATGCTTTCTTTTAAAAAATATGTCTGTGATGGATGAAAGTCTACGCTGTGAAGTATGCTGTCAGATTCAAGCGATTTGTCACCAAACGTTGGCACTCATCTTTGCCAGTTTGCTGGGTCTGAGTCATGTCTTTGATTCTGACAAAATGTCAGTGTTATTTGTCACTATCTAATATTTATGGCACAACAGATCACCACTTCTTGCTACGGGTCATAACCATGGAGCAGACAGATGTCTTAAATGATTCTTTCAAATTATTCCTCCAGATCTCCCTACTTGCTTCCTTCTCTTGCAGGTAAAAGTAGGTCCTTATCATGGGTAAGTATCAGAAGACAGGTTGGTGACAAGTTTTGATTTATTCCACATCACCTCAGGAAATCAGTGAAGAATCGTATCCACCATATTATCACAACTAGTATACCTTAATTCATAAATTTTTGCCCTTAAGCACATTCGTCACAGAGTTTCCAGCTTAAGATAATGAAACAGTTTTGTTTTTCAAGAATTTTTAAATGACTGAGAAATAAAGAATCAAGTTTCATTCAAAGAGCTTCTGGGGAGACTGAGTTCACATTTCTGGGAAAGTTTCACATAAAGGGAAGACTTAGCCCAAGAACGGTAGGTCAGAAGAAGTGACTGAGTTCAGTTATCGGAGAGATGGTGAAGAGTCCTTCAGCTGTTTCCTGCATTGGGCAATTATAAAATCATGGAAGGGAATGATCTTACAGATTATACTATTCATTGTAGCCTCACAACCCACAGTGATTTTTATTTTTAATGAAAAGTATTTTAATTAAAATACTCAAAAGAAGTAGATTATTGAGTTATATAATCAGCCTAAGGTTGATTATAGCTAGAACTGAGATTCGGGACATGAAGCATCACCCTATAAATTTCTCTACTTGGGATCCTTTTGAAAATTCCCATAATGAAATTGTAAATGCAGCTTTTCAAAAAAGATAAGCAATAATCCCTATAGCACTCCTTCATGGATATAGAAATTACTGCTGGGGGAAGGGTGTCATTTTCTCTAATGTAGTCACAAAAGCACTAGGTGGAATTAAGTAAAGAGGGACAGTCAACAGGAAATCATAAATTAATTGGGAGACTATAATATCACTACATTATGAATAAAATATAAGTGAAAAAGAGATAAAATAAGTAAAAAGAGTGTTAAGACATTGCTAGCTCCTGTTGTATTCTGGGAAGATTTTTTTTTTTTCTTTCTTTTTTTTTTTTATTTTAGATATTTTCTTTATTTACAT
>NW_022196893.1:1041667-1054632 GCF_008632895.1 Mastomys coucha | reverse complement strand
AACCCCTAAGCTCCATTGGTCTTTTCTCTAATTCCTTCACTGTGGACCCTGCACTCAGTTCGATGGATTCTGGGAAGATTAAGGACTGTCTCTGTTGGTCACTACTCCATGTAGCAGTAAGAGCAGCCTAACATGAGGAATGAGGAAAGAAATCATGGGATAGTTGGAACAGCAAAGAGGTTTAAGAAATTATCCAAGAGAAAGAAACCTTCTGCCAAGCAGGGATCTAAGCAGGTGTATAGAATAATCAGTTCTTTTCTTTTAAGGAGCTCCTCTGTGTTTTTGACATAAGTATCAATTCTGCTGCTTTTCTAGTTTACCATTCTCATCCAATACATCAGTGCATTCTCCCTGTTCATAGCCTCTCATTGGCCTGTGTCTCAGATTTACACCCTGAGCTCAAGTGGCCTTGCCAAGGAGATAGTCCTGCAAAGACACACAAACCAAAATGGACAAACTCAAACTAAATGGACATTCTTAACTAGAGAAGTGGAGAATTTTATTATTACCACAATGTTTCATATTTGTCTTCAAATGTTCCAAACTCCTGCCAGGCTTTATATCCATAGCTTGTTTTGTTTGTTGCACATGACATAAACTTTTAAAGAATCAGATAGTTGAACATATAAGACTTTTGTCTCTTCACAAATGTAAACTTTCTTAATCACTTCCTATCCTTTTCAAATGAAATTTCAACACTTTGCTGTCCTCTATGAAACTGATCATGCTTTTTTCTCTCTTATGATCCTAAATCCATCCATAGAAATAGGGCTCTAGTCTCTGTATTCCATGCAGATTGTATCTTTCAAATTTATTTCTAGACACAAACTCTCTCTTTAAAATCATGCCCATAGCTTTGATCTTTAAAAAAATATAATAAATAACAATCCCTGCTATTTTTTCATGCACTTCTCCAAACTCTACCATGAACAGTCATAAATTATCCTTCCCTGTTATCCTATAAGCAACCACAAAGTTTCTAGGCTTTAACCCATCCTATAATCTCTTCAGAGTGTATTCTTTTTAGTAAATATTGCCTGCTTGTCAGGCTTCTTCCTGAATGCTCTATTCTTCGGGTGCATAGTAGATGTTTGATTACTATTCACTGAATCAACCTGGACAGAATGTGAACTAACTGAGGAGAACAGATTTTAGTTACCTGCTACATGATAACCATGGGTAATTTTCTTAGCATCTCTGACTCTGGTTCTTTAGAATAATGCCTTCTTGATTGTATTTTGCTCCTTAACACACTTGTGAGCACTGATGGTGTTTATTGCTGTTGTTACTCTGTTAAATGGTCTTTAAGATATGCTTTCACAATAGACTAATATGATTTAGTACAAGGCTTGTGAAAAAATTCTGGCTACTTGTTTAGCATGTGTTTATTTTAAATGTGCTCAATCTCTGAGTCTTATGTACAGTACAACAGTTGTGGTGTATATCACCAGCCAGAACTGGGCTCCAAAACTCTTCATTTTGAGCAATTGTGGTATTCTGCAATGGGAGATTATAACAGTCAGAGGAACAAACAAATACTTTGCTATGAGACTGTGTCTCTTAGAAATGTCAGAAACTATACCAATTGAGTTTCACCAACATGGCTTATTAAATGTGAAAGCAATTGATATGCTAATGAGAAAAGGGGAATCAATTGAAGTCTTAACCCTAGAAAAAGAACATCAGTTAAACAAAGAAATTTGAGAGGGATAAATAGTCTTTGTGAGGAAAAAGCATCACTGTTGGTTTTCCCATACCCCATGCTCAGCCCTAAAAACATACACATACAGGGAACAAGTTGTATTTATGTGTTTAAGTATTTATTAAATTTTAATAAAGCAGGGAGTGCAGGTACATGGGAAAATTCAGATAATAAAAGGAAATGAAGAATGATGTAACTATAGTCTCGACTAAATAAAAATTTTAAAAGGCATTTAAAATAGACACAAATCAAGCCACCTCTTTTGCTCTTATAATTATTGGGAAGCACACACAACTGTTGTTTTTAGAGCAGACATTGAGTACAGTAGTAGTGACCAAGCACATCAGAGTAGTTATAGAATAAGCTCAATTAATGTGCAGAGGCAAAACTAGAAACTGTATGCTTCAAAGCTTGGGTGTAAACTAATAGGGATCCTCATTTAAAATTTAAAGTAAATTTTAAATGTAAAGTAAATTTTCATTTTTATAAAGTAAGCTTTCTTAAGCAGTATGAACATAATTTCCTGTTTCATAAAACATACATAATTGACTTTAAGATAGGAAGCAAAAAAATTTCTTATCACACTATATAATGCTTAAGACGAAGGGAGGGCTAAATCTAATATCCTTTGTGTCTGTATTGCCAGCATAGGCTTCAGTTCATTTTATATTGTTAATGAACATTTAGTAGACTGATAAACTAATTTTACCTTTAATATACAAAGGCAATCAAGTCCCATTAGAATAGGTTTTAGTGAAAAAAGGTGGAAAGGATGCCTATGAATTATCCATTCCTGTTTCTAAGTTAGTAACTTGTTCATAGGTAAGCAAATGCACCAGCAACAACTCAGAAGTCTTAGAGGGTGCCTATAACTATGCATAATGTGGCCAAAAAAAGCCATATTCATCTCATCATCTGAAACTCTATCCAGAAGATACCTAGTAAGCCTGGGACCCTGTCTCAGGTTTTGGACAAAGAATGGACATGTCAAGTTCACCTTGTGTGCTAAGAGATACAGCAATGACACAGGAATAGTGACTCAACACAGGATGGTACCTGACCAAGTACTGGTATCTGTGCCAGATAATCACAATTCATGAGGTGGCTCATTTTATTAAGCATCCTCACTTTATTGAAAAATGGGAATTATGAATAGAACTATATCAAAGGAATGCATTTTGTTCTTACTGACAGTTTTTTTAGGTTTACTTTAAACCATATATTCACAGAGTTCATGAGAAGACACCCTCATTTTTCTGTGAAGTTATTTTTATCTCCGTACTACATTTCTTACCTGATTTGATCCACTTGACTATAGTTTGTGACCCAGGTATATGCCAAGATAGGGGCCACAGATTTCTTATATGCACATAGATTCAAGTAAAGGATATAGACACTCAGAAAGTAGCTGCTAAAAGAGTGATAAAGAGACAAAACTCTTGAAAATCTAAGTATGTGTTGAGAACAAATGCTATAAAGTTAGCTATTGGTGGTAACAAATGTTACTGGCCAGCAGTAACGTTAAGGAATGGGTTACCTGGAAATATGGAGTTAGAAAGAAGAGTAGCAGCAAGAGAGAGTTAGGGAAAGGACAGAGTGGCCACAGGCATATATCTATCCACGTGGTTGGTTTACAAAATTAGACGGGAGTCGTGAATGCTCAGCCATCTTCCATTTTAATGTGCCCCCTTTGTTCCCCCAACAGGTATAATACCTGAGGCAAAACCACTCCCCCCAAGTACGTCAGCATGTCAGTCCAATCAGCGATTTTCTTTTTTCTCTGCGGAGGTGGAGCTTCTGAATGTAACTGGAACCAGGTTGGAGGCGTGTCAAATAGCAGGAGATGGGCAGAGAGGTGTGGTTATGAGAGGCAGGCCTCAAACCAGGAGGGTAACAAACAAATGAACAGAGCCCAGAGAGCAGATGACGATGATGTGGGGCCATACTCTGAAGCCAGCCTGTGCAAGGAAAACAGTGATTCAAATAACCATCCCCAAATAGAAATCACTGTACTGGCTGGTTTTGTGTGTCAACTTGACAGAGGCTGGAGTTATCACAGAGAAAGGAGCTCCAGTTGGGGAAATGCCTACATGAGATCCAGCTGTGGGGCATTTTTTCAATTAGTGATCAAGGGGGCAGGGACCCTTGTGGGTGGTGCCATCCTTGGGCTGGAAGTCTTGGGTTCTATAAAAGAGCAGGCTGAGCAAGCAAGGAGAAGCAAGCCAGTAAGGAACATTCCTCCATGGCCTCTGCATCAGCTCCTGCTTCCTGACCTGCTTGAGTTCCTGACTTCCTTTGGTAATAACAGCAATGTGGAAGTAACCTCAATAAACCCTTTCCTCCCCAACATGCTTCTTGGTCATGATGTTTGTGCAGGAATAGAAACCCTGACTAAGACAATCACCATATCTAAATTACACCCAGCAACATGCCTCTTTCTTCTACCTATTGTGTCAGAACTGTTTATGTGAAACAGAAGCTACTGCCACTAAAAAACCTTGGTCTAAGATTGAAACCAAGTAACTGCTGCATGCACAATTAGCCACACAATAATCTTTTCTTTCTTTTTCAATGGCCATATCACCATTACTAGCTAAACCATCTAAATACATTGGCTAATCTGGTAGACTTCTCAACACCACTAATACCTTGTCCTCAGTTCTGTACATACTCATCATCATATTATATGGCACAGTTTGTAATCAAGAAAAAAAAACAACCATATATGGATGGATTAGTGAAACAAAGGTAGAATTCTTATATCTGGTACTTCAGCTTTACCTTTTCTTTATCTTCGTAAACATCTACATCTCATCTGTCACTTGAAGTCATTACCAAACTATACTTTGTCATGATGCCTTTCTAGGTCAGGTACTAAAACCATGGTTAGAGACTAGACAAAGTGACCACCCTCACTCAAGTGGCACACATTGCAGAAACCAAATTGTTCCTTAAGTATGCGGTATTTTGGTCATCTCAATTTCTGATGTTTTACACACACACACACACACACACACACACACACACACATGCACACACACACATGCACATATAATGACAAAAACAAAAAGAACAAAAAACTAATTTTAAGAAGAATCCAAATAATACCTCTTTTAATAGCCACATAATAATCTCAGAATAATGGACCAGAAAACATGTAAGTATTTTGACAAATTTAAAGTAAGAAGTTGTACAGCAAAATGTAAAAATATATTGCCATGGAAAGTTGTTTTGCTGTTTGAAGTGACTTAAAAAGAAAGTTTCAGTGCTATATGCTAATCCTCTCTGAGAAGTAAAGCTGAAGTCAGGATTTGTTTTTTTTTTTTCTTGTAAAATGATAATTAGGGAGTGTCAGAGTGTTTTACATATGAGCTTCATGTGACAGACATAGGTTTAGAGTTAAATTCATGATATTGTGAAAGGGTAAAAAAGTAGTCATGGTTCAAAACAATCTTCAGAAGTTGTTATTCCCAGTTATAAGCAGATGCAAGAGTATCACTGAGCTGAGTGAATTTTGGTGCAGGTTGGGGCCATCAGCATCTACATACACGGAGGCCCTTCTTTAAAGACTGCAATCCACTCTGCTCATCTCCAACACAAGCCTTAAAATAACTCTTAATCATCTTTTGTAGTTCAGGACAGAAAGAATAAAAATTACCTAGGATCCACAGAAACCAGATGGAACTTTACTGCAAACTGTGTATTATTTTCTCCGAGTATCTATATATTTAGTAGCATATGTTCTTTGATGGCCTGTGGCTTTACAACCTTTTAGGTAATTTTTCCCTGTATAGGGACTGTGTTATCTTTCTTTGTCACTTAAAGGTCACAGTCTTCAACAAGTACCTACTTGGTGCCCATTTATCTGATGATGATAAATCCCCTTGTTCATTTAAGGTACAAGACATAATTCTTTCAGAGAGGAATTTCAGCACTGAAATTTACCTCTCTTGACTACTGCACTGAAATACATGGTAAGGTTTAAATATGTCTGTAGATTGTGACTTTACAATATTCCATTATCCTTTCTGTCATTGGAAATCCCTGAATGATACATGGGAACTTTTTCCCAGGAAGGAACCATAGTGACTAATAGAAACCATATTTGAAAGACTTTGAGCACAGGAAAGAAGGTGTACATAGAAGTACTCCCCTGAGTTTTCTGGAAGAAGCGTGCCTAGGTCAATGTTTCGGAGTCAAAAGAAAAACAAATATACACTTCACACTGAAGAATCAACACAGCTTGAAACTTCAAAAAAATACTTGCTTGGGTGCACATGTACAAATAGGTACACCATTATATATTCTTCAAACAGATGGACATAAAAGCCTATAGGAATTTATGAGGAGGAACTGAGAATTTGGAAAATGTAGTTTGGGACAGTGAACCATTATCAACTGCCATTCCATATTCTCTTTTCTGCACTACAGCCCTGGCTTGCTCTGATGCTGATGCCCTCAGATCCCCAAAGCAATGCTGCTCTGGATCCCTTTGTCTACATTGATTCCCACCTCTCATTCTGAATTTTCAAGTAGTTCTCTAAGCCTACTCACATTTCAATCTGTTCTATACATACAAACCTGAGAGCAATGCATTGTTAAAATAAATATAATAGTAATATTACATAATAAAAATGTAAACAGTAAGATGGCCTTAGAAAGTAAATTGAAATAAAAAATAGGACACATTTTTGAAGGTCTAATAATATATTGCTGCAGCAGTAAGGCACTTTATTAAATTAGGGATCATATTGAGTTATATGACCTGGTAGCAGTTAAACAACCATGTTATTTCAATAATAAAATAAACCCACTGAGACAAATTATTTTCCAGGATAATTATTTAACTAATTTAAGAGTGGCAGTAGGATGGATATTCTAATCTATGCATTTTATTACTGTCTCTCTATCCTGCTAGGAACACATGGTCCCTGACAGCTGTACTTTTTTTTACACACATAGACAAATTTCACTTTCCTAAAATGTCTTAATATGTCTACTCTTACTAAATACAAAGATCTAATTCTGAAGGGTACCCATCACGATTCCTTATTCCATGGTGGCTTTACCTGGCTGTCTGACTCAGTCCTGGTGCCCATCTCTCCCAGAGCATCTGCTGCATAGCCATTTCTGCCTCCTTACTAAACAAACAAGTCTCTGTAGGATGCCAATAAGTGAACAGGACAAGATTTCTTCTCCCTAGATTCCTGCTCACTGCTGCCATCTTAGTGTCTGCTGCTTAGAAAATTAAGTGGCCCCTACAAGAATCCCACAACAGCTCTTACGGCATAGTCTTACTGAAATTATTTATGATGGAACCATGGGCATTGTGCGTGATAAAAATGTGTGTCCCCATAGAACCACTCTTCAGATATATTTTGTGTCAAATTGATTAGCCAAACTAGGTCAAGGCTTCATAGAGAATTTGGTAATCCCAGGTGTTAATAGAGTGTGTATTCTGACCCATTTTGCTTTCATATAAACCCCATTTCTGTGAATAATTAGCTCTGTGACTTTAAGTCATTTGATCTTGATGGACCCTAGTTTCTCATTCATAAATTATGTATGGTGAAGATCCCAAGAAATGGAATCTTCTAAGGGATTGAATGAGCTTACATGTGAAACATTACATAAAAAGCACTGTTAGTGTGTTATTACTGGTTTTTGTTATTGTTTTTATTTTGTAAGTGAGATATATAATATGTAGGAAACTGTAAAATAGCATGAGACTTATAAGCATTATAAGGAAAGTGCTTAGTTTGCACAGTGTCGGGTACAAAGGAAGCTAATAACTTAAGACATTAGTGTTATTAGCATCAGTGTGAGGAAGAGTGTTAGTACCACGAAGCTCATTATTTCTTATATTATAGTTGACCACAAATAAAACAGAGGGAATTTATAGACAAGCTAACAGTTCCTAGTAATTACAACTGTAAATCACCATTTAGGTACACTAAGTTCTTAGACGTAAAGAATGATAAAACAATTAATGTTGTAGACCTTGTCTCTTTTTGTTGAAATTTTTACTAAATTTCATTTAACATATACATTGATGATCCTAAGGAAGATTGTTCATATTTACTATTGATTTACATACCAATTCTATACTTTATTCTTCCATATACAAAGTTTCTATTGTAGTTTCACCCAGATGTCTATGTTGATAATTAAATTATTTTGTTCTTATTTTTATGCTAAATTTATACAAATGTTGGTATAAAACTGGATATTTTTAACTGTCAACTTGTCATATCAGGATCCTCTGGATAAAAAAATCACCTGATTGAGGAATTATCTGGATCATGGTATTTTGTGGACATGTTTGGAGGGGGCTGCCTTGGTTTTTAATTGGTAGGGAAGATCTTCCCTAAGTGTGGGAGGCATCATGTTTGCAGGCTGGTCCTGATCTGTAGAGGAGAGGAAGAAGCTAGCTGAGCATAAGGAAGTAAGTGACCAAGGGTGTATTCATTTATTTTCTCTGGTCATGACAATGACTATGATGCTTTATCTTTCAGCCTTGGGTTCCTCACACTAATAGCCTGATCTGGAGTTGTCAGTAAAATAAATGCTTTCTCTCCTGAGTTGCTTCAAATATGTATTTTTTTAATTTTTGAGGATTTTTTTGCAATGCATTTTGAACCTATTCACCCTGCTCAATTCCCTTTACTGCCTCCTCAAGCCGCTCTTTCTCTTTCACCCAATTTTGAGATTATTTTAATTCCCCCCTTCACCATTGAGCCTATTTTAAGGTTCTAGTCTTATAATTGGGGCCACCTCTAGTGTATGATTAGGCTACCAGGAATCATATTATTTAAAAGAACCTTGGTTCCTTCTCTCCAAGCGGTCATCAAATGGCAATCTCTGCTCAGCTAGTGGTGGGTTTAAATAGCCACTATCTTTCTCTCTTTGCTGGGAACTTTGTGTGGCTGGAGCTTGCAAGGACTGTCATAATTACTCTTGAGTTTCTGTGTGCATCTTCTCTGTTATGTCTGAAAAACACTTTCTTTGAAGTTTACTACAACTTTGGACTCTTAAAACATATCTAGTCCTCTTTCTACCAAACAAAACAAAACAAAACAAAAAACCTCTGAGCCTTAGAGGAAGAGGTGTAATAAGAACATTGTCTGATTTAGGGCTGATCCCAACAAAGCTTTGTTTGTTTGTTTGTTTGTTTGTTTTTAATTTGCACGTTGGCCATTTGAGAGTCTCTGCATTTATTGTCTTCTAATGAAGGACAGTCTTTTCTGATGATGGTTATCAATAAGTTACTAAGAGTTCTAATTTTCTCTTACCTTTCTATTATTTTTTCTCTCATATTTTGAGGTTTTAAAATATTTACCTCATTCTCTGTTTCGTACATCAAAACAATTTCATATTCCTCTTCTTACTGTTTCAAATCTATGAACTGTAAAAATTAATTGTTACATGTGTATATGCATGCACACATATATGCTATATATAGCAATATTAATATTTCACTCACTAGCAGAACAATAGTACTGAGTTCTCCCCTATAGTCTATGATCAATCTAGCGTCAGTTTCTTGGTTTCTTTAATGATTCCATGTATGGCCTCCTTCTCATAGAGCTGGCATTTTATCCAATGAGAAAGTGGTTGGTTAGTCACAAAACATCTTTGTGACTGTCACACCACAGGCTTATATTTTTAGACTAGTCACTCTTGTACTGAAGTGTTTATAGCTAAGTTGCTTTAGGTCAGAGATTTTATTACAGTAACAGAAATGAAAGGAAGAGAATTGGTTAGGCAACTATTGAATAAATTCTTAAAGTAGCATTTTGTTATGAGAATGCTTTAAAATACTATGTTTTCAATTAATCAAAATAGTTAAAAAATTAGTTTCAAATTACTTAGAAATAAACATAGTTTTTCACTGATTTTGAAGTTTTGCCTCTGTGATAAGATAATTTCTGTGATTTCCAACTTTTGAAGTTCACTGTTGTTTTCTCTGGGTGCTTATATAAACCTATTTATTAGGAGGGTTCCTCCTGAGTGTTCAAATAATAATTCTCCCAACAACCAGACATTAGAGTTTTACAAATATCCACAAACCTCAATTTTTCATACAATTTATGTTTTGAAATGAAATTAAATTAGTACATCTATTCACTTCTTGTGATGTTTTGTTTGTTTGTTTGCTTGTTTGCTTAATTTTTGTTTGCTAGTTTGTTTGACAAGTATTCTAGACTGTAGTCTCTTTATGCAAGTGAGGAAAACTGAGATCTCTATCCTCCTGAGCCTACATCCTGAAATCTGGGATTTTATTTGTGACTCACTATATCAGCTCTTTGCATATACCTTATAGTATATATATTATACATTTTCTTATGCTACTCAATACAGTAATGTTTCCAGCTATTGGAACTTGAGTTGTATTGTTGTTTTGTTAATTGAAAGGCTTCCATGATTTTGTGTTTTAAGTAGTGAATTTAATATGTGTTTGTGTGTGTGTGTTTTCCATGAAGAGGTGATTGGGGGATTGAGTGGGTGAAATTCCTTTTTAAATTTGCTTTCGAGGATGAAGGGGTAATCTGTGGTTTATAGGACCATCCTAAAAATAAACCTAATACACAGGCTTTTCTTCTCTCTACTATCAAAGTAACCTTCTAAAATAAACCTCCCTCTAAGGATACTGCATGGAAAGCAATGATATAGATTGAGATTTTATTTGGGAAGCCTTGGTCTCATGTAGCCAAGTGTAGCCTCAAATTTAATATATAGTGGAAGATAACTTTGAGCTCCTTATCTTTCTCTATCCCTCTAATGATAATAGTACATACAAGTGATATTATGATTGAGAAGTATGAATTGTTTTTAAATGTGAACCTTCAATATCTTGTGAGTATCCAACTACAATCTCTAATTCCCACATAACATTTTACCTTCATCGTTGGTAGTAGTGATTCAGGGTTTATGGCATTCTTGGGAGTTCAGTACAGTGTGACTAAAGATAGATCTATCTTGTTTATCTTTTGATGAATTGGTGATTTGAGACTTTCTCTTTATGGATATCTGTACTCTGTGAAGAAAGCACTAGCTTTCTTCTCTGATTGTAGTACCATCTGCATTTCTCCACTGGAATAGCATATGATTCTACATTAAAAAACTATGACCTTGAAATATAACTAATCCCCTCCCTCTCATCTCTAGTCCCTCTTCACCAAACTCATTCTTATCTCCTATTTTTTCCCTCTGTCTCCTCTCCCAAGTTCCAGCATACCCTCATATAAAAAAAAAAAAAGACACTAAAGTCTGCTAATAACACTTTTTTTTTTTTTGCAGGAAGATAAATTTTCTGTACTATACTTTAGGTTCAATAAAAAGATGATTGTAAATCCATATCTAAGAATCCCTGGTGATCCCCCATTTCTTTGGAAATACTGCCTCTAACTTAAATGTTATATTATTGTCCTTCCTTCTGCACTAGATTTTCTTAATTAAAGACCCTCTTGAAAGTTCAATATTACAAAACTGTAATTTGCTACAAATTCTGCCTTCATCACTACAAGGGTTCCTTGTACTTAGAATAACCCAGTGCTGAATGTATTCTACCCCAGATACTACATGTTAGTAAACCTTGGCCTTATGAAATCTTTGAAGTCTAAAGAGACTTTGCATCAGCAACCCCGCTGAGAGAGTCATAGAAACCCAAGTTAGGAATTTCTGATATAAATGTCACAAACCCTATTCATTCTTACTTTTTATTTTCTTTGCACTCTCAACTTTTGTCCAGAATCACTGACATTCTCTATCCAGTGCAACAGCTCAGAGAAAATGTGAAAAGAATCTGGAGAGGTACTATAAAATAATCTTCTCTAGGTTTGTAAATATCATTTCTCTGGGTGAGACAAGAGCCCCTCTTCTCCTTCAAGCTTCCTGCAGAGATGTTTCTCTCCAATGGTCATAAACAAAACACCAGCAGATGTGAGGATCAAGTCAATATCAATATCAAGGAGGTGGTTGTCATGGCAACTATAACCAAGGACCATCCTCTAAACATCCACCCCCTACATCAGCATACACTCAGAAATTCAGGGCATTCAGGCTCAAAGGAATACAGAGACAGGAGCCAAAGGAGCTTCAGTTCAGTACAGCAGGAGGAATCACACTAAAAGTTGAAAACTATGAACTCTTGTCAGAAGATTCACTTCTCTGCCCAGGCCCAGGGCTTGCTCAAGGCAGAAATATGAGAGGAAATATTTTCTGTGGCTTCCTTTTGTCTTTATGTACACTGAGTCCTGAGTCAAGTATATTGGAGGCTTTTTCATATTTTGATTTTTTGCATCCCTCCTCACTTGTCCGTCAGACAAATTTTGATACTGTGAAAATAATATCCCTTGTTCCCTCCTGCATTTGGCATATAAATGCCGAACTTCCTATTGCACTGGAAGTTTCTCTTTCTGAAACTTCAGTTCTCAAATTCACCAACCCCAATCATGCACAATTCCTTTTGGATATTCACTTGATCCATGATGCCGTCGATGAGTAACACATGAGAGGCATCTGCTGAAATGGGAAGACGGATCTCCTGTGATCATTTCTCACCTTGGATATTTAAACTCAAAGGAGTACAATTTAATTTCCCACCATTAAAATTGCACTAAAAAATCCAGTTGTACATAATGAGGTATGTATATATTGTACAAAATGGATATAAACAAAATGCATAAATAAGATGGGACTTAGTAAAACATGAAAAAGACATGCAGTTAGAAATTAATGTTGGGAAAAGATCTTTGAAAGTTGTAGATTAGATAAGATGAAAATACATTATGTAAATACACAAAATTCTCAAAGAATAAAATGCTTTTAAATAGAAACGGGCTTTTACTGATTACAGTTTTGTTGCAAATATTAATTTTCCTTTCCTAACTGCCCACCTCTGTAATTTAGGATACAGAGTTTCAGGAGGCCAATGATACAAAACCTAAGTGGATGAAGGATGTGCAGTTGGAGGTTGCAAAGAATTGTTGAAATGGATTGTCAAAGAAGAAGGCAAATATGAATGAATATATGTAAACAGCTTTATCATAAGCATCTTAAATAATATCTTATTTCAATTTAAGTGTCTTCTTCATAATTAATAACATGACTGGGATGTTTCAGGCAGTCAGCTCAGTAATTAACATGTAATATACTTAATACACTTACGACTTATGTATCATTTCTTCATTTCTGCACAATCATAATCACAAAATGCCTAACAAAATGAACTTGAATAACTTTCCTTTTTTTTTTTTTTTTT
>NW_022196893.1:978407-1041558 GCF_008632895.1 Mastomys coucha | reverse complement strand
CTGGCCTTGAACTCATAAATCTGCCTGCCTCTGCCTCCCAAGTGCTGGGATTAAAGGCGTGCACCACCTTGCCCAGCTGGAACTTTCCCTTTTTAAAAAACTTTTCTGAGATTCTCTTAGCCATAATCTGCCCTCAAAAAAAAAAATCTCTAAGACCCCCTGGATAGACTGACCTACAGTTCTCTTTCCATAGCACCCATTTATTAATAAACAGTGGGGGGCAGTATTAAAATATTCTCTTCAGAGAATAGGATTTGGAGCTTGTAAAACCACTGATACCTCTTCTTTCTGAACAGTGTGTACAACACTTTCCAGAGCTCTGAAACTTCACTGGCTGGAGGAAAAGCTCAGCTCACTTACAGTTCGATTTTTCTATATCATGTAACCAAGATATGTGTTAGCTTTGACAATATGATCTTATTTTCTTGTTCTGGTGGGTAAGCGTCTATATTGTTGTGAGATTCTCTGGAGACTTACTGACCAACAATCCATAATGTGGCATACTATCACCCTATTGCTGGCATTAGGCTTTTATTTATTCACCCATGGCCTCAGTGAATAGTCCCCTACCCCCATACAGGGTATTTTGTTTCAAACTTTCTTAAATATTTTATTTTTAACTTGGTTACTTACATATTATTTTATTTCTGTTAAACACAATGACCAAAGCAACTCTGAAAAAGGAAGTATTTAAAGGGAGGCTAGTTAGAGGTTCAGAGGGTTAGTTCAAGGCTATTATAATGTGAAGTGTAGAAACTGCCAGGCAGGAACTGTGATGAAGTAGCTAAGGGTTCCCATCCTGATCCACAGGAAAGTGACACTTCACCAGGCCTGGGCTTTTGAAACATCAAAGCCCACCCCAGTGGCACACCTTCCCCAACAAGGCCGTACCTTCTAATCATTTCCAGTCATTTCCTCTAACTGGGTCCAGACATTTAAATAAATAAGACTATAGGAAACATTTTTATTCAAACGATCACATTTTGTTTTAAGATAGAAGGCTTCTGTATACCTCTTCCATTTCCCACTCATTTTAGATAACCCTTTCACCTCTGCCCTGGTATTTTATCCCCCATTGTTTAGACCATAATACTTGCAGTTTTTCCACTCCTTACTTTTATAATATCCATGTTTTACTATCCTCTCCATTGAGACATCCTTCTTACAATGGTGTCCTTTGAGTTCCTCATCATATTCATTATTGGCATTCCTTATCTCTTTCCATGTCAGTAAGATCCAATATCACAACAGAGTACCTTCTACAAAAGGACCTAATTTCTGTGAGTGAAGTAATGCATTGAAGATTAATAGATTAATAAAATGTACCTCAGACATATTCAGATATCTGAATAAATTGTCCAAATTATCTTGAAGAATTTGAGATTTTTTGACTCATTGTAACCATTTATTTTCAGGTAGTATTTTTTTATTTTACATATTTTTATATGTTGTAAAATTATGTTCAAGATAAACAACTTGTGTATGTCTTTGCATGTTAATAGATCAATAGAGTAATCACTAATAATATGGAGAACAAAATTAACAGCGAACAATTTTACTTAGATATCTAAATGAAAATGTTTTGGAGTTGATCATAAGGACAAAGATTTCGTAGTAAATATTTGATTTGCTCAGTTTCTGAGTAGTGTGTAGAAGTACGCACACACACAAATATACATATTTCAGTATATGATATGTCCATAAATAAAATATCTGGGCTAGTTATTCTAATATATGCCTGTGAATGATAGAGGTCTTCAAAACTCTATTAAACTTAACAGCAGAATGAGGAATGCTAATTTATTTCTGAACTTTTGGACCATTGATGTTTCCACTATCCTAAGTAGGAACTTGAAATATGCTTCCCGGACATGTGTACAATTTTCCCACTCTGTATTTTTTCTCTGCAGGTATGCCTTCAAGTGACAGGTCATAAGAAGAACCATGATATGATCCTATCTCTAATACATTGTTTTAGAATTTCCCAATTTTTTCGTATTCCATGTAAAGCTCTGAGTTTCTGCAGCAGTGAGCTGAGCACAGACACAGGCGGCAACATTATAAGTTTAGTACTGTTTCTAAAATTATAGAATCCCCAAGATGACCTAGTGATTTAATTAACTCATATTAGAAAAATATTGGGATAGGAGTTAGAACCAGTGATGTTCACTTATTTTTAATTGAATTTCTGAATGTAATCAGCCTCTATCACTAGGTGAGCTCTTATAAGTAATGTGTGTATTTTAAATATGGGGGTTTTAGTATCTAATTTTATAGTAATAGGAGAAATCCTGACAAATTTTCTATTCCAGTAATTGCAAAAACATACATTTCATCTGACATTTAAAGACATCATCACTGCAGAACTCTTTAATAAGGAAGATACACAGCTTTTATGTGAGTAGTCCAACACTACCATAACATTAATCATCTAAGCAGAATTAGTTATAAAACAGAATTCAAATTGTAGTGATGCAATAAGATGGGAAAGTGCATGTGGGAAACACTTGGTTGATAAGATGTGAGGTGCTTTTATATTATAGAATATCAGAAGAAAGGAAGAAGGAAGATTGCTCAGAACTACCCAACAAAATACCACAGGTTAAGTACTCAAATCCCAGGAACATGGTGTCTCAGAGGCTAGACCACGAGATGCCTTGAAGACAGACAAGGTGGCTCGGGGTAATAATTCTCTGTCTCTCTTTCAGCGGGTCCTATTCCCCATGTCAACTCTTATCAAATCAGGATGCTCCCCTCTGAACTTCTTCAATCTAATGCTTTCCTTAGATACTCTGAATTGTATCATTTTAGAGCTAAGGCTTTCAGATATAAAGTTTGGGAGACAGGAGCCTTCATTCCAAGTCAGACAAGAAACTATTGGAGATTTAACAATCAGTAATAAATATCCACTTATACTTCAAACACTTTACAAAGCATTGACAGGACCACACTGACTCCCTCCAGGTACACAGTGTGCAATACAATGCTGAGGATTCGCAGGGATAAAAATCAAGCCATCCACACAAGAATTACTTAGTAGTGAATCCAAGGAAAACCTTGCTACTATATATTGAAAAATCTCACATGAGGTAGTTTGTCTAAATCTTTAGTGACTGGGAAAATCACACCAGGTCGCTTCCTGGATTAAGCTCCCCATGCTCTAAGATGCTAGAGCTTTTTTCTGTGGTACTCCTCCCATGGTACAGATACCCTGTGATTTGATGAGCATACTCCTTGGATGCCCTGTCCTGACTCTTAATATACTAGCCCTCTATACACATACAGGTAGCATTCTCTTCGGGCTTCCTCCTCTTGGCTTGGGCAGTGACTTTTTGTGTATAAAGACTACTTTGTCCTTAATAATCCTGCCTCCTAACCTCCCAAGAGGAATTGAATTGGAATGAGTGAATTAAGGATGTTCCTTCAGCTTAGCAATCTACTTCTATTTATTTGTTTCTTTGCATTTACTCTCTAATTTTTTATTTTATTCTTGAGATTATAATATGATTATATCATTTCTCCCTTCTTTTATCTATTTACTTTTTATTTAATTTAAAATAATAGTTACATATACATTTGTGTATTTTTAAATTAAAAAATACGTCCTGCTTAGTCCATATAATGTTTTTGTATATACGCTCCCATTGCTGACCATTCAATATTAGTAACCTGTTGGTGTGCCTTTCCTTGGGGAAGACATTTCTCTGAGTTATAGTATTCCTTTGTTTGCTGTAGTTCATTGTAGGGATGGGGCCTCATCTGCTTCCCTGCCCAGTCACTTTGGCATGTCTATTCTTGACTTTCTGATTCACCTTATGTTTAGACAGACATATTAGTGAGAATATATGATTGTAACTTCTGACAATACTAGAAGACACAGTCTCATAGTACAGTTCCTTATTCTCTGGTCTTTAAAATATTTTTGTTTTATTTTTATTTTTAAGAAGAAAATATTTAAAATTTAGAAAATTAAGCAAATTATCAGTTTGAGAATGTGATACTTTATATGAATTACTCATACAATAAATATTATATGTTCAAAAATAATCATAAAATATGTGGTATGTTGATAGTTTGGTTACTACTAAATAAAGGATTAGGGTTTAAAGTTAATATGGAACTGACACATTAGTAAATAAGCAGTAAAATTCAACTAAATATTAGCTGTACTTTTTAAAAATAGAATTAAATAATTTGAGTATTCACAGAAGCTGAAGCAAGTCAGCAACTAAAGAAAATAGAAAACTACCAAAAATGTAAACTTTAAAAATAATAATTCAAATGACATCTGCATGATTGAAAATTAGGTAGAAATATTTAGCTTCCAAAAGAAAAAAATGGGTAATATCTAGTTAATCAAAACAGTAATAAAGCTCTAGATTTTTTTTTTCAATACAGGGTTTCTCTGTGTAGCCCTGGCTGTCCTGGAACTCACTCTGTAGACCAGGCTGGCCTCGAACTCAGAGATCCACCTGCCTCCGTCTCCCAAGTGCTGGAACTAAAGGTGTACGCCACCAGTGCCCAGCAGCTCTAGATATTTTTAGTCTAAGAATGAATCACTTCAATTTGTAATTTTGGTTGAAGATTACAAAAATATTGAATATAATAAGGAAAAGGCATCAAAAGTGATGACTTCAATGATTATTAATTATAATGCTATATTGTTTAATAGTTTCAACTGTATTATATGTAAACTAACCTAAGGATACACACACACACACACACACACACACACACACACACACACACACATACACAGGCACCCACAAGAATCTACATTTCCAAAGTAACCTAATCAAGAACAGAATTTCCATTCTAAATGCAAGTATTTATTCATCCGATAGTCAGTGTCATGCACTGAATAAAAGGTAACAAGGGGAAAGGAGTCCTGTAGCAGCTTCTTCTCTGCACCCTGATTGTGGACACATAGGACCAGCTGCCTTGTTCCCACTGTCATACATTCCCATTATGAAAGATAGCGTGAGTGCTTCTTCTCCATGAGCCAACAAGTGAATTTTCTTTCTTAAGTTTATGTTTCAGGTCTTTGTCACAGCCATAACTAAAGCCTAAAACAAAGGTGATCAATAATAATTAATATGAAATTACAATGCAATTTTATTTTTAAAAGTCATAGATATTGATGAAAAATAGCTAGCTAGTGATAGGCATAGAGTTTGAATGTCGTCCTTAAACTGACTCTGTGGTGACTTTAATTTTTGAGTTGATTCTCACAAAGTGGTTTTACTTTTCTAAAACAATTAAAAATTAACTACGTCACAGTTTTTGGGATCTAAACCGAATATACTAATGTCAAAAAATGTGAAACAACCTTTTAGAAATGTTGATAAACTGCAATGGTATTATTGTAAAAGATCCAAAATGAATTGGTTTGAACTGAAAAATTGAATTTTAAATGCTACCCTTTGGTAATATTTTTCAATTGTAGCACAATCTTAATGAGGTCATCACTCTGTGATGCCTCAGCAGTCAGTTAAACCTTCCAGAAAGATCTTAATAAGAAAAAGCACTATTCCTATACATCTGTGTAAAACTCATCAACGATGGCAAAATGTCTTCCATTCATTTGCCTATGTATTATTATTCATTTCTGACGTATTTGGCCACCTAGGACTCGGTCATGGGTGAAATGTTCACTAGGTAGAGAAGTTTCTAGGCAAGGATGATAAATCACCAGGATATCCTAGAGCTCATTCTGCAATGGATTCACACACTGAGAGTCACATAGATGACTTAGTCATTCAAATAACTCTCCTTTCTTTCCACAATAGGTGTTTCCTAAAATATGGAAATCATTACAAATTCCAAAATTTGTCTACAGAGATTAAGATAGACTACTATATTTAGTCAGCATTCATATTTGATGTACAATTAATATAGACATCAAAGCAATGTCAGCAACTTGTAGAGAAAATCATCAGAAAACAGAACACAAAGCACTATGGACTGAAGTTTTCAGAAAAAAAAAAAGTTGCATCCTCAGTAAACACTTTAATTGGGAGCATAATTGATCTTGGAGTATGACTGACCCTAAGATGGGACCATTCATGCTCACTCTGTGTATAACCTAACATCCTCATGGTTGTTAGGTGGAAACTTCCTTTTGGAATGTAGAAACAGACCCCTAGCTTCTGACACCCAGATGTTTAATACAATGATTAGATCATATCAGACATCAGACATCTATTTCAAAGGGCCCATTGCTTTTTCTTTTTCTTTTTCTTTTTTGGTTTTTTGGTTTTTCAAGACAGGGTTTCTCTGTGTCGCCCTGGCTGTCCTGGAACTCACTCTGTAGACCAGGCTGGCCTTGAACTCAGAAATCTGCCTGCCTCTGCCTCCCAAGTGCTGGGACTAAAGGCATGCACCACCACTGCCCGACTCCATTGCTTTTTCTATAACCTGCCTACCTAACATTTCAATCAGTGTATTTTAAGAGTGCTTTGTATTATTACTTTTAAAAATAAAAACTTCATGAAATTTTTGGCACATTGCAACAAGCTCTTTGGAATAAATTCTGATACCAAACCATGGTCTCTCATGTTTAGCTGCAAAATAGACTGTCTTTTTCTCTTTTAGAAGAGAGCCACTTTTTTTTGTATGAGGAAACACCAGAGTATTTTACACATTTTTAAAAAGATTCTATACCATCCACAGGTTTGACATGGTTCACATACATTTCATTCTTTGTTTTTCTTTCTTGCTTAATACTAATAAATAAGTGATAATGACAAGGTCAAAGATGATGAAAGCAAAGGCTTTTTTGTCTTTTATATAGAAAATCCAGGGACAAAGAAGAATGTCTTAAATTAAATGAGCATTAAAAAACTCATTTATTTAATTAATTGTGCACACATAAATTACCTGGATACAATTGAGTAATGGTTAAGCAACGTACTTGCCTGTGAGTGGGAGAGAACAGGACATCTGGAGATACCACAACCCACCTTGAAGCCAGACTTCAGGGTGTAGGAAAACTGCAAAGACAGAAGAGTCTCTTGACTCAGAGAGAAGAAGTGAATGGCTTAGTCTATGGAGTCTGAGGTGGGAAAGAAAGAGGGACACTGGGGGAAAATATGGATTATAAAATGAGCCCCAATTGAAGCTTCCAGTACTCCCAGCCAAACACTGAAAAATGGTGGATTAAATTCCTCAAGAAACAGATGGGACCACAGATAAAACTACCTTTTCCAACCAGGGACTGGGGGAAATTGATTCTTGATTTTGAAAGTAAAGAAATTTGATTTGATTTCAAGGTGTCTTCAGAGGGCAAGAAAAGTTTAATGTGTATACAGTGTGTTTGAAGACTTTTCTAGGTCCAAGAAGGCCTCCTTTGGGTACTGTAAGCTGGTTTATTATCCATTATCTGTAACACAAAGATAATGAAAGAGGTAAAACTGTCTGCTCAGAAAGCCCACAGGAATACCAGGACTTGACAGCAAAGATATATCTCGATTAGTTTTTCCTGTGTAAAACCGTCACAAATCATAGCCTGGACAGGATGTTGGTTAAAGAGACGACACATTGAGATGATGGAGTTATTCATTCATCTTCATTGAAAGAACTCAAGATGGCATTGCAGTTGCAAGTGTAAATCTCTTCTTATTTTACATTCTTTATGCTAAATAGTTCTCCTAGCACTTTGATTAAAATTGTTTTTGTTTTCCAGAACAACAGTGAGCACATTTCTCTGTTCGTTCACTGAAACTCCCAACCCAATTCACAATGAGGCTAAAATCACACAAGTGATGGGACTTGTGATAAAATGTTAATATTATTTCCCCAGAATAAAAGGGATTGTTTCCCATGCCATGGAAATGTAAACATTTCAAATTTATTTGGGTTGATTAGCCTTTCTGTTTCTGGTACTTCCTTCAACTGAAATCTCCTTTGTCTATAACTATTTCCATGTAAAGAGATAGTCTGATAGGTTAGATGATTTAAAGTCATTTATAAAACATAAGATTGCTTTGAATGTTGAAGCAGGGAGGAAGCGGGCATGGCATGGTGAGACTGAGAAAGTCATGATATAAGAAATCAATGTATTCTACAATTAAATACAGCTTTTCATAGATATGGATAGACGAAGAGAATATGAATAAGGAAGAGTACACAGAAGTGAAGGGCTGGAGAAGAGGAGAAGTGGAGGGAAAGAAAGGAAGATTAAATAAAGCCAAGAGGACAGGTAAGAAAGGAGAAAGATTAGCAGAGGACTGATAGGAAGAGTAAGAGAATTAGGTTAGCACTCTAATAGTCACTGTTTATCGGGGGCTACCCTTGGAGATAACTAGAGTAAATATACATTATCTTTCATATTTCAGAATCTGAACTTGCTATAAGTGGTTTTTTGTTTTGATTCTTAAATTATACTCAAGAAAACAATAAACTTTCTTGGTAATGGATAGTCTATTTTCTATAAACAATGCATTTCACCATCATACCTCTCATTTTCTCTCCTTTATCCTTCCTCCAGTGACAGGGCAAGTTTCTTCCATCTTGCCTTAGCTGGAGTCATCTTTGGTTTAATCTGAAACTGACCCTCTCCCTTTTTTATGTGCACCTTGCAAATGCCTGAAGGAAAAAACATAATCCTCTTCTAGAAACGGGCAAAATGTTCACAGGTTTTGGCTTCTGCTAAACTATTTGTTTGCTTTGCTTTCCACTGCAATGGCCAACCTAGAAGGAGTTAGGTTGGTTTTGTTTTTGTTTTTTTGTTTTTGTTTGTTTTGTTTTACATTCTGTTCTTTGCCTTTAAAAGCTCCCTGTTAAGTGCATTTGAGGCTGCTTTTTGAGAAAGTGTTTCTTTGCAGGCAATCACTAGGGTCTTAATACAAGACATTCAAATTCTGATTTTGGTCACACTGAGCTGTTCTTGGGTCTCTAACTGCACCATGCCCTACCTGTTGATGTTTGGTCTTTTGCTATGTATTGTAATACTAAATACTGGCCCCCAAGGCCTGATTGCCAGCAGGGACAAGGGAATTATCAGGAATACAAAAGTGGTGCTATGTGATCTTACTCCTTAATTTAAAACTATTGGTTGAATAAAGATGCTGGCAGACTATAGCTAGGTAAAAGAGAGAGGGGAAGAGTTTGAGATCTGATATTGGGGTCAGTGAAGGACCTCATGAGAAGAAGGGAGAAGATGGAATCTTAAAATATTGCCAATTGAAGCGGCTGGCCAGTTGAAGTTAAGAGCAGCCCAGAAGGAACATGGCAAGTTATAACCCAGTTTATAATCAGGGAAGTAGATAAAATAGCTTAAAGATATGTGCCTAGCTCTAGTGCTGATTAAAGGCATATCATAAATATCAAAGTTATGTTTCTTTTATCGGGAACTGAATGATAAAGGCAGGGTAGAAATCTCTGGTTCAGATAAAATATTTACTAAAGAAGGAATAAACTTCATTGTTTCAATATGCTAGATGGTTTCTTTGATAGTATCTGAATCTCAGAGTGAGTCCATTATTCAGGTTAAGTAAACTTCCAGTCCTCCTTTATTGACTCTTTCCTGATCTACTGTGTCAATCATCACTGTCCTTCTTCTATGTGGACAATCTCTCTTCTTTGTATAGTTGATCTTGATAGTAGAAACCAGTTCACAGTGTCCCTTCTCATTTGTTTTCATTGTTAACCAAGCCAGACGTACTGACCTCTTATCTCCATGTCAGTTCAGAAAATAGGTGCCCTCTCCTTTCTGGCACTGAGTCTTCCAATCACATCATACTAAAATTGTTCTATGTAATTTAACATTTTTCTGCTAAGCATTAAATCTTAGGAACAGCATCAACTTCAACCAAATACAAATTTCCTCACTTTTTTTGAAACATCTCCTCCCTGTCTTCAGTCATTCCTACACTCAAGAAAGTACAGACAATGCCTTTATCAACCATTTCCAACGTCTCACTTTTCTCTCTTTGCAGATTTGTTTGTAATCTGTTTATAAGAGAAGGACAAGCTGGGCAGTGGTGGTGCATGCCTTTAATCCAGCACTTGGGAGGCAGAGGCAGGCAGATTTCTGAGTTTGAGGCCAGCCTGGTCTACAGAGTGAGTTCCAGGACAGCCAGGGCTACACAGAGACACAAAAAAAGAGATAATATCCCATACCAACAAGCTTCTCCTGGCCAAGCCTATGACCTTCCTCAAAAACTCCACCTTTTCTCACTCTCTCAACTGATTCACTTTAGAGGCAACACATTTATCTTTGAAATCCTTTTGTCATGATGTGACTACTATGCTACTGTGCTCTAACAAATATCTGCCCCTCCTTCTGTGCTGATTTGACAGGAAGTTTCTTTTCTGCACAGTTTTCCACTGGAATTCCTCTGTTTGAGAGTGTCATGGCACCATCCAGGACTGGCTACTGAAACAAAATAATGCATGATGATTTAATCTATGTATACCCTTTGCTACAGCTGAAAACTTGGTAGAACTTGTGAACTTCTTTCTCCACTCTATGTTCAGCCTTCTGATAAACACATTTACTTGACTCCACTAAGAGCACATCTTACTTACCTTAATCTTAATAAAAGCAATATACTTCATGAATTTGAATAGGTAATTTCATATTCCCTAATAAAACAGGGAACTGGGGTATAGACAACAATTGGTCAAAAATAATTGCAAGCAAATATAAACAAATAAATCATTTGAATCTGTAGCCTGTAGTCTTCCTGAGGTCACTGTTCTTTTCTGTGAGCGGGAGTTGCAAACTCTGTTATTTCTATTACATATGGTCACTACAAAATTATCTGAGAAACTGGAAGCACATATAATTTAAACTTATACAGTGGTCCAGACGAGACTGAAAGGATTGAGTCATGTAGGACATATCGCTCCTCCATAAGAGAGTCCAGTACGTAGCTATATATGAGGTGGCTGTGGAGAGCTCTAGTTTCAACAGCAGTGAACAGGATATTAACTCAAATACAGAAGTGGTGGATATGAAACAAAAGAAACAGGGCATGGCACCTATTACCTCATGGAGTAAAGGCTGTCTACTCTCAGAAGAAGTGTACATAAAAATGAAGAGTCTCACTTAGGTCTATTAACATAGTAACCTGCACTTTAGAGTTGCTATTAAAAGACGTGCAGTCTGTTCAGTACACTGGCTTTAGATATCCATTCTTTGGGTGCTATTGCTGGAAGGCATCTTGAGTAAGACTTTCCTCTCTGAAATTAGGTTGTGTTAAAAATCAGTAACCCCTGGTTTTACTATTTCCCTTGACCCTGGAGAAGTTATTTCTGAGAGATAGATCCTATGAAACAGTTCAGACAGAAATCTGAAATGTTCTAGCCATTATCTTCTATAAGAAGTACCAGGATCTGCACCAGTATCCAATCAGTGTACATGATACTAACAGGCTACCAGCATCACCTTGTATATGAAAGCCAACACTGACTATC
Source organism: Mastomys coucha (assembly GCF_008632895.1). Taxonomy (NCBI): domain Eukaryota; kingdom Metazoa; phylum Chordata; class Mammalia; order Rodentia; family Muridae; genus Mastomys; species Mastomys coucha. The sequence continues at coordinate 1,030,137 of NW_022196893.1, read as the reverse complement.
ACCACCCCAAATAAATAACAAGAAGGGGGAACACTACACCTTCATTTCTGTGTGCACTTGTGTATCTACACAAATTACAAATTAACCACTCTTGAAAGCTCTAAATTGACAATGAGCTTTTCAGGCACTCATATTCTATGTGTTGGACCAACACACTTAGCCCTAGCCAAACATGACATAGGTGAGTTACTCCATTAAGCTTCATTGAAAATATATACAACATAACATAACAAATACACATCACTGGTAAAAACACACTTACCAGGAAGTCCACTGCATAATTTCATATGAGACATTCAATCCCAAGGATATGAAAACTTTACCTATAAACCTACTACACATGCAAACACAAAATAATAGGACAGCTGCCAGAGTTCATAGCTCTCTATTAACAGGTTAGAGAGATGTCAAAGTGGACAAAATACCTTATAAAACATGCAAAAAAAGATTTTTAGAAGTGTGAATGGAATGAAAGATAAAATGGATGAAAATATGTTTTTTAATGTTTCATTTCATTATAATGAGAAAAGTTACATGATATCAACATATCTGAACTTGTTAACATTTAAAAACATATTTTAAGTAAATAGAATTAAATCACATTCTTGTTTTCCTTTTTTACCCAGCTCCTCTCAGAGACCTTCCCTCAATACCTACAATTTCTTTTTTGTTATATTCTTTAAAATTTATAAAATATTATAAAAAGAAAAATGAGTGTTATAAAAATTGTTTGATAAAAAACAACAATCAATTTAACAGTCTTATGTAGATGCTTTTCTACAGCAATACTGAAAATATACAGTTTTTCTAAATATAAATTTTAAATAACTCCAAACTTATTAACTATGTATTTCTAAGTAATACATCACTACTAATATTTTCTTAAATGAGCATAAATATATAAAGTATTTTTGTTTGCTTGTTTGTTTTATATTTAGTAGAGCTTAAAATCTTGGTTTTTACTGTGGTAACTCGATATAAGAGTTACAAATGTTAAGCAAACATTCAATCTTACTCTGTTTTTCTCTTACAAACCCCTCCCAATTTAATTGTCTATATTTCTTTTGGGTATATAAATACTTTTAAAATATGTAAGCTGTTCTGAAAACCATAGTACAGTGTAAAAACATGAACTAAACAATACTATTAATAGAGAGGCTGAGATAGGAGAGGCAAGATCTCCAGACCATTACATTGTACACAGCAAGAACAAACCAGCTGAAAGTGTATATGGATTGTATAATATTGGAACTATTTCTCCAAATTCGAGAGACCATTGGATGACAGTCAATAAATTTCTAATTACTCATATTTTGGATTTCAATCAATTAGTATATGTTGGTAATATTAATTTTCATATTAAGATATTAAGAAAAAGTAATTGTTACTTCCTGTTCTTTGGTTGTAAGAGGTGGAATTAGGTTTGTGTGGATTTGTTGAAAGATTACTTTCTTGCTTCTTCTAGGGAGTAGTTTTGCTTCTTATGTTGATTTTTCCATCTATTATCCTTTGTAGGGCTGGATTTGTAGAAAGATATTGTGTAAATTTTGTTTTGTCATGGAATATCTTGTTTTCTCCATCTATGGTAATTGACAGTTTTGCTGGGTATAGTAGCCTGGGCTGGCATTTGTGTTCTCTTAGGGTGTGTATGACATCTGCCCAGGATCTTCTAGCTTTCATGGTCTCTGGTGAGAAGACTGGTGTAATTCTGATAGGCTTGACTTTATATGTTACTTGACCATTTTCCTTTACTGCTTTTAAAATTCTTTCTTTGTGAGGGTGGGGTGGCAAGCATGGGGAGAGGGAAGGCAACAGGGGTTTGTTCTTGTTTTTTTTTGGGGTTTTTTGCTTGTTTGTTTGTTTTTTGAGGATAAAGGAGAAATAATATGACACGTAAATAAAGAAAATATCTAAAAAAAAATTCTTTTTTTGCTTAGTGCATTTGGTGTTTTTTATTATTATGTGACAGGAGGAATTTCTTTTCTGGTCCAGTCTATTTGGAGTTCTATAGGCTTCTTGTATGTTCATGGGCATCTCTTTCTTTAGGTTAGGGAAGTTTTCTTCTATAATTTTGTTGAAGATATTTACTGGCCCATTACCTTGGGAGTCTTCACTCTCTTCTGTACCTATTCTCCTTAGGTTTGGTCTTCTTATTGCATCCTGGATTTCCTGAATATTTTGGGTTAGGAGCTTTTTGCTTTTTGCATTTTCTTTGACTGTTATGTCAATGTTTTATATGGTGTCTTTTACCCCTGAGATTCTATCTCCATTCCCAGGCTCTCTAACATGCCTAGGATCAAAAGTGAGGAGGACACAACATCTGTCCCAATACCAGGAGTAACTGTGACCAGTGGGACCAAGCACACAGGAATTCTGCCAGCCCAGTGGCTCAGGTTTCTTCCAGTCTGCATGAGCTGGTGCCCTGAGCATACCTTGGTCACAAGCTCCACAGCCAGTCCCACAACACCCAGAGGAAACTCCACTCCCAGGTGCTCTAACATGCCTAGCATCAGAGGTGAGGAGGACACAGCATCTGTCCGAAGACCAGGAGTAACTGGGACCAGTGGGACCAGGAACACAGGAACTCTGCCAGCCCAGTGGCTCGAGTTGCTTCTATTCTGTCTGGGAAGGCCAGTGCCCTGAGCAGACCTTGGTGCAAACACTGCTGTCATTCCCAAAACACCCAGAAGAAACTCCACTCCCAGGTGTTCTAAGAAGTCCAGGGTCACAGGATCCCAGAATCACAGGATCACAGAGACGGCTTGATTTTGAGGAGTTCTGACACAATCAGGATCACAGAAAGGACAAGCTCCACTCAGATTTAGCAAGGGCAGGTAGCAGTAAAGATAACCAGATGATGCAGGGCAAGTGTAAGAATATAAGCAACAAAAAACAAGGTTACTTGGTATCATCAGAACCCAGTACTCCCACCATTGCAAGTCCTGGACACACCATCACACTGGAAAAGCAAGATTCAGGTATAATGATGATGCAGGACTTTAATAAAGACATAAATAGCACCCTCAAAGAAATAGAGAAGAACACAGGTAAACAGGTAGAAGCCCTTCAAGAGAAAACACAAAAATCCCTTAAAGAATTGCAAGAAAACACAATCAAATAGGTGAATGAAATGAGCAAACCATCCAGAATCTAAAAATTGAAATAGAAACAATAAAGAAATCATAAAGAGAGACAACCCTGGAGATAGAAAACCTAGGAAAGAAATCAGGAGTCATAGATGCAAGCATCACCAACAGAATACAAGAGATGGTTGAAATGATGAAAGTAGTACAGAATATGAACGAGAAGTTCAGCAATGGAATGGAGACACTGTGAAAGATCCAAACAAAAATTCTGGATCGGAAAGATCAAATCAATTCATAATTCTGTTGAAAGCCTCAGCAAGTAGATGATTGTCTTGGAGAGAAATGGGTATTTCAGAATATTACAGACTGAAATAAAGAGAGAAGTAAGAAACCTCCCAAGCCTGATTTCTTGCTCTAAAAACCTGGGAAATAGGCACTTGCCTCTTCCCCAAACACAAAGTGCTACTAAAACATAGGGACCAAGTACTGTAATCACCATTCACTTCAGTGAAGGGGACAACAGGGACACCACTGGCTCTGGTCAATAGATACTTGAAATTGTCGATGTCTGTACTTGGTGAGGGGAAAATTATTTGCTTGTGTTTGGTTATGCTTCCTAGGTGACTTTAATATTTACTTAAAAGAACCTGTGGCTTTGGCAATTAGAATATTCTCCTTAATCCATCGTCTTCCTTATTCATTTTGGAAGGAGGCTTTCTAAGGACACCACTGAACATTTTTCTCTATGTTCTTCTTGCAGAAAGTCAGATCATCCAAACACCACCTGAAACTGTGGAAAGTAAAAGAAAAAAAAATCCAGAAGTGCAAGGGGAAAGCAGAAATGTGAGGACCTTATTGTACTTTTTGCCTTGTTACTGAGTTACTGCCATTGTTACTTGCCAATGTGATGGAGCTGTGCCCGTTCAATGCAGAAATGGAAAAGAACATAAGCTTAGGATGTGTAGTTTGCATATTAATAGCTTCCAAAACCTCATGTGTTTAAATGCTTGGCTGACATCAGTGAGTGGTCGTATTAGGAAGTCTGGCCTTTGTATTCCAATCTGTAAAGAATGTTACTGGTAACCTCTTCAAATGTTGGATGTGAAATTTACATTAAATACTGATAGATCATGAGGTCAAATGTGAATTTTAATTTTAATTTTTCAATTCAGAACCTAGAGAGTTCTTGAATGATTTGTTGTTCTTATACCATTTGAACTGCATACTATTTAGGCTCTTATCTTAACTTTCCTCTCATCACTTGACTTAGTTTATTTTGTTAAGTACTCTTTCTTAAGTTAAACTCCCTTCTGGTCTATTCCCTTAACACTAGTTCTTCATTTGGCTACAGGGCATTCTTTATTATTAAAATCTTATCCAACCTTTACCCTCAAATGTTTGCTATGTTACTTATGTATTTGATTAGATTCCAGGATTTCTAGATGGGTTCCTCTTAATCAGTGTTTACATTATTCATAATTATTTCCTATCCATATCTGACCTTGCTCCAGGGTAGATATGGATGGAGTCTTTCCCCCCCTTTCTGTGTAACAGATTTTGAAGAGTTAGAACTTGGAAAGGTTTCAGGATAGAGCTGTTTTATCTCATTTCCAGACACCACTTTCTGTGATACTCTGTGGAGTTCACTATTTATTCCTTTGCATACTGTTGACCATACTGATGTCTACAGGATGATGGGTGCAGCATGGAGAATTCATATCAATTTCCTGATTTGGTATCTCTTCTTTGTTTCTTCCAATTGTCCAGATTGCTTGGATGAGTGCACTCAGTTCCTTCTATCCCTCTTTTGTTTCTCTTCTGGTTTAATTTAAAGAGACTAAAACGTTATTCACTGTTCTGTTCTTGAAACATTCCTATGTAGAGATAGAAGATTTGAGACATGGGATAGATGAGGACAGAGAGGCGGAGGAGAGGGAGAGGGAGAGAACAGAAACCTAGTCCACCGCCAAATAGTCTAGGAAGCATAGTACATGTAAGGACAGAGGAAAATGATTATTTCAATCATATCCAGGGTTTTATTTTAGAGCATTGGAGTCAATACAACTTTGTCTATGAATAGTTACAACTTGGAGACTCCAAAGAGTACTTCTAAGTGTTGTATTATACATATTCTTTTAAGCAGCTTGGATGGATAACTTGCATTTTTATTTTTATCTTTCCTTTTCCTATATATTCCTCATTGTCTCCTAAGGGGTTGCTCAATAAGAGAACTGATGGAGAGTTATTCTGTGTAACTTCTCCTTTTACTCTGTTTATCCTCATTGGCAACATAAGTAAGACACATAGAGAGTACCTGACAACATACCCATTATCTTTCTGTTCTTCCAATCTACATTGTACCTGGCCCAATAAAAAGTCCCTGATCCATGCTTTCTGAAGTACTGTATACCCCTGATTTTACAGCTTTGTGAACTTGAGAAAGAGTTGTGTCTGGCTGACTTGTTCCAATTCTGAATCACAGACCCTTTGCACAGCAGGGACCTACACATTGCAAGGACTTAACAAACACTTACAGAATTGAAATGAAATGGGGATGCCATCAGTGCTTTTATTCCCATGACACCATTCACACTGAGGGAAAAAATCATCATGATCAGTTATATGCCTGTTCTTTCACAATTTACAAAGCACTTTCTATTTAGTTTCTCCTCTGATCTTTACATACTGTTCTTAGTTTGGATTTTTCCTTTGAAGCATTAGTAGAAACTGAGGCCACAGAAATTTAACTAGTCACCCCGTGGTTCAGAACTAGCAGGTATACCACCAATTCTTGCACCCTGACCTTTGATTCCCAATTATTAGAGCACATGGCTATTAGATCCAGTGGCTTCTGCAAATGTTAACTTATTTTTTAAACTAAAGCTCCACAGGAAAATCTGACACATGATATAGGCAGAACTTGCTTCTTTTTTTTTGTGAGCCTGTGACACATTTAGCAACACATTTAGAACTAGCAGCAACCAATATCTAACACATAGAGTAATAATTTTGAAAAGACAATTACATGATAACTACCCACAAGGTGTTACAATCCAACAAGTATTGCTAATAGGGTGATTTGCAAATGTAAGTTATTGTCTCATTACACAAGCCCAAAGGAAAACAACAAGGAAATTAATACAGAATTAGGTGTTAATTAGAGATGTGTGATTGGTGGCATGTTGCAGAAATATAGATATTAAGCAGAAAGTGAGGCTGTTATACAGGTTACGCAGGGAAATATGTGACTTTTAGTGCATTGGGTGGAGAAAAATGATCATCAGCTTAATTCATTCACATTTTATTTTAAATGAAAGCTGGAAAAGACATAAAGCAAAGATCAATTCAAACAACCTCTGGCCCCTGAGTAGAGACAGATGAGTTGTTTTGTTTTGTTTTGTTTTCTGAAGAAAAGTAGCTAGGTTTCATATAACAGGAAATAATTACCAGATATGAGGATTCCTATGATGGCTACCCAGCCAGACTGTCCTTGTATCATTTTTTGCCCTCCTGCCTCTACCAGGTTGGCTTACAAAGCTCAGACTGGCCATACGTAGCATAGTATGGTTGATGCAAATTTATTGCAGAGCATAGGAAAGCATGTCTTCCATACTTGTGAGTGGACAATGATTAGATAACACTGCTCAGATTTACATTTGGGGCAGAAGTTTCACTCTATTTAAAGTCTTTGGAATATACAGATTTCATGAGGAGAGTTTTCTTGTTCAGGTAATTGACAGATACGTTTGAATTGACTCTTACTGGGGGCATAACAATACATGATGTCTATGCTATACAGTATTCTGTTCTAAGGGTAGGGCTTCTGGAACCAAGTTTACTTATCAACTAATGGCCTTCATGGAAATTCAGGATGTCTTGTCTCTTTTCAGGTCCCATTCCTCCTCCTGTTACAGCCTTTGCTTTTACAGAATGTTGATCCAGATCCAATGTCATATAATTCTCTTAATGTTTCCCTAGGTACCACAAATGGGTAATAAACAAAACCAGCTTGGTGTTTGGGTGTAAGAAAAAACTTAGTTTGCATAGTTCTTTGTAAATACTTCTAATAACTTGTGTCCCATAAGTTGCACAAGATGATTGTGTTTATCTAATGTCCTGTGTATCTGGATACATCCATTATAGTAGTTCACCATGCTGTACAACCAAGAGCTCTTTTCTCATCCTGCCTTTGAAATCTTGCACCTTTTTTTTTTAAAGTCTTCTTTACGTCTTTAATGATGTCGGGCAGTGGTGGCGCATGCCTTTAATCCCAGCACTTGGGAGGCAGAGGCAGGTGAATTCCTGAGTTTGAGGCCAACCTGCTCTACAGAGTGAGTTCCAGCAGCCAGGGCTACACAGAGAAACCAAAACAAACAAACAAACAAACAAACAAACAAACAAAAAAACCAAAACCCAAAAACCAAAAAACAAACAAACAAAAAACTTCTTTAATGATAATAAAATTTTAACTTTTCTAGTCAAATCTGAAAATGTTTTCGGTACCAGTGAATAATATTTATGGTTACTATTTTGAAATGGAATTAAGTAGTAATATATAATAAGGAAATAAACAAATTAGTTAAATCCACATAAATAACTCCTGTAAGCATAATTATACTAGATGTGGTATTTTCATGTTTTGTTCATTTGTTGTAAATTTTATGTATGTGAACAACTTATCTTTATCATACTTGTAAATACATGCCATTGCAACCAACTCTGGGAATTAAAAGTTTAGTCACCTACCTGTAATTTGGGTTTAACTGAATACTATGTATTTACTTGGCAACTCTGATGTGGGGTCAACAACAATGAGCTTCTTAGTGTGTCCCCACTGGGTCCTGTTGTGCTTTCTTCTTCATTTGGATATTACACAATGTGAACTGAGAAGGATCTTCAGACTAGGAACTTAAGGAAACTCACTGTCGCATCTTGAGTCATGTCTCTATTAACTGTATTTTATACTTATCTATATTTAACTTGTATATATCAATTTTATACAATGAAGGGTTTCAAACTGAAGCCTGAGCACATGTATATAATGTATTTTGATCATGTGATTCCATCCATTACTAATTTTATCCTATTTCTCTCTTCTCTTTCTCTCTCCAAATCATACAAAGTCATTTTTTAATTGAGACTTGTTAATCTTTAAGATATTTATTTCTAGAGTAAGCACATGATTCTTCTCTGTGGCACTGGCTAATTTCATTTGATAAGAGAACCTCCAGGTCTATCCACATTTCTGCAAATAATACCTTCCATCTTTCATTCTTATTTATGGATAAAATGTTCCTACCCTTATATGGAGGGCATATGATATTTTCTTTGCTCTTTCATATGTTCATGGGTTCCTGGGCTCATTGCAAAATATCATTATGGTTTGCAGTGCTCTGATAGATGTGGGTTTACCAGTGTTTGTACAGTATGATTATGGAGAGTCCTCAAACATCAAAAATAGAATTTTCACATGATTCAGACATATCCTGCTTGGGTATATTTGCAAAAGAATCAAATTCAGCTTAATCTAGGTATTCCTCATAGTGTAGTACCCAGGCTCCCATGTTTGTGCTAAGGTTGGCACTTCAGTGCTTGCTAATTCCAAGGAAGTGCAAACTCTGAGCCCATGGGGTCACCTTTTACAGGCAAACCACGCTATTGTTTTTCTGAGTCTCATCACATGCTGTTCGACTCTCTCATGGAGCAGACAGATACATGGACCATATAACCCAGAATCAGCAGAAGTCCCCACTAGCAAATTTTAAAGCTTCTTTCTGTTTCTTTCTTATGTCTTAGAAATAATAACAATCTTGCTCATACTTTACCTATACTTCAGCATCCTGCTGGACATTGCTTCCTTGCCTGGCCCTGTGTAGTGCGACTCCTCTTTATCTTCAGTGATTAGTTAATGGTGAACTCTTCCATATCACACACAGAACATGATTAGAGAGCACAGAAAGACACACCTACTGGCCCTTGTTGTATCAAGTGGCTCATCTTGTGGTATGTTCATATCAATAGTATCTCATTAAATGGAAGTTTACCATATATACACTTCTTGCTGAAAGAGTCAGATTTCTCTTTCTGTGAAATCTACTGAGGTCTTCTGTCCTTTCCTTGCCTTGAGATAGCAGCTTTTTTGGACACTAGACTTCAATATCTATGCTCAGAGTCTTCTAGTCTGTGTGATTTCTGACTATATAACCTGTTAGCATTACAACATCCAGAGCCTGTGGTGATACATGGGTGGGTCCACAGACCTGTTGCCAGGGCAACAGCCACCATATTCCCAGAATCCATTGGGCTCACCTCCCACCTTTACCTGTGGCTGCTATGTCACAACCCATATATATATACGGGAACATAGCTCCATCTTGCTCTCTCTCTCTCTCTCTCTCTCTCTCTCTCTCTCTCTCTCTCTCTCTCTCTCTCTCTCTCTCTCTCTCCTCTTTCTGTGCCACTACCTCTACTCCCTCTCAATTAAACCTCTTACACGTGGAACTGTTTGGGCCTAGTGTGGTATGTTCTGACGCGACCCGCCGCTCCAACACACCATAACTTACTAGTGTAGTGGTTCTAATCCAGTATTGGCCTCCCACATGGGTTATATATGAGAAATCCTGTATATCAGATATGTCCATTACAATTCATAAACATAGCAAATTATAGCTATGAAGTAGCAACAAAAGAACTTTATTGTCGAAGATCACCACACCATAAGAAACTGTACTAAAAGTTGGTAGCATTAGGAAGGTAGAGAGCCACCGTGCTAGTCACTACACTGGTAAGGCATCTGCCACACTCTGCAACTTCCTCGGCGGGGCTAAAAATGTGCCAGAGGAGGTCTCAGTATTCTTCGACTCTTCAAACAGCAGTCACTATAATCTAGCATGGCAGGTTAGCACGCAGACTCCCTGATGCCACAGATAATAACACCAGCACAAAGCCCTTTCTTGCTTATACAACTCTGACCTTGAGTGGCTAACATCTGTCCTCTAGAACTCCTCATTGCCTGAGCAATGTAAGTAACAGGAGCTGAGCTGTCACTTTTCCTGTTCTTCATAAACAATACATGGAAACCAAAACCCCTTAACAACATTTTCATAACATGTACACTTGGCCATTGGCCTTTCTGGTTTTGCCATGGGATACACATTCATTTGGTCCCTAATAAACTCTGTCCCCTCATGCAATGTCCCTTAGCTTTTCTTCTTGTCTAAAATTGTTCTGCTCAACTTGTAAGTCTAGACACTGTTACATGCAAACCATCCTCATGGACATTGCAAATGTTAAATATGTCCTTTCCTGATTGCTCAATAATATAACAGTCCTTCCATTATAAATAACTATCTACAATAGTTACCTATAAAATTATTTGGGTGTGAGGCCTCATGCATGCCACAGTGTCCATTTGGGGGTCAGTTACCAATCGTGTGAAGTAATTTTTCTCCTTCCATCTTTCCATGGATTCAGGGTTGGAATTTATGTAGGTCAGTTTGAGCACCTTTACTAGCTGATCTCTCACCAGCCCCTTTATAAGTTTTCTGAAATTTAAATAAATCTGTAAGTTAAAACCAACATGGAGACAGTTATTTACACAGGATTGTCAAGGACCACATATTTTGTTCATTCAAAACACCATCATGTTTCTAAAGGTAAAATTAGGTAGTAACAATATTTAATTTGGGATGCAGGGGGCTGGAGAGATGGCTCAGCAGCCATGAAAGGTTGCTAAGAATTTTGGTTGCTTTTCCAGAGAAACTGGACTCAGTACCCAGCACCCGCACAGTAGTAGCTCACAATACTCTGTAACTCGAGTCTCAGAGCATACAATGCTTTCTTCTGCCCCCCACAGCAATATGCTCATGTTGCATAGACCTGCTGATAAGGCACCACAACACACAAATTTAAACATTTTACATAAGAATGCTTAATTTAGTTCACTTGTCAGGTTACACAGAGGTTCACTGTCCATGAATCAGAGCACATGAAAAAGAATTCACTCAGTATAATATGCAGATGATTAACCCATCGTCAAAAATATAATCTTGCTAATTATCAAATTAGTTACTGTTCTAGCGGTAACTTGCAATTATGTTTTATACTAGGATGCCTCCATTTTTCGATTCTGTTTAACTCTGCAATCCACACAATAGCTATATGGGTCAAAGAGCCAATAAGTTTCATTGAGCCAGGAAAGAAAAACAATGTAGAGACAGAAAACCGCCTATAACTGGAATCTCAATCTCTAACTAAGATTACCATCTTATTCTGTGAGATTTGTAATTAAGTAACTGCTTACTGATTTTATGCTAACATTCTGTCTAAGTAAACAAGGAAAAGATAAAACACAAGTTTCTGCCCTCAGACAGCGCAGGCCCAACAGCATTAGTCTAATAATTACGCTGCAGTAAAATAAAGGCAGTACTGACTTCCTGAGTGAGGAAGAATGTGACAACATCATAGAAGTCATTAAAGCCACATGCTCATCACCTGTCACTTGTGTCACTTTGGGCTTCAGCTTCTCTCACTGGAGAGGTGAAACCTGCCCAGCTAAGGGTTATGACGATTAACAAAGACCATCACACAATTAAACTGTCATCGCAGCTGGCCACAGGTGGACAGTAGATTCCAGTCACCTGCTCTTTTGCTTTGAATTGAAAGGCACTTGCTAGTTTTGAGGTCCACAAATCAGCCAAAGCATGTGAGAAAAAAAAAAGTTTTAAAGAGTGCATCAGTCAAGTAAACTGGCAGACGGTATTACAGGCTATTATTCCACAGCCACTTTAGGCTCCATTTATTTGACAGATTGGCACCTTGTAAATATGTCAGTTGTCATAATTGGGCTGCCCAAACCCAGACTTGGCTTTACACACAAGCCTGTTCTAATGCACGTGTCTGATGTAGTCTGAGTTTTTCTGTACGTATGTGAATTGGACACAGGGCTCCTCAGCTCTTGGGGACTATTGCATAGTCCTATAGTATTGTCCCATTCCTACAATTCACTAGGTTTTCTCTATTTCCTAAGGAAATAATATTTATTTGTCTATCTGTCTGTCTGTTATTTATTTATTATTTATTTGATATATTTAAAAATAAAATCATACTAAAGGGATACATGTGACCTTTTCACAAGTATATTATGTAACATTTAAGACAGGTTACATAATATATATGTTTTCTCAACCATCTACCATTTATTCATTGTAGAAACATCTGTAAACCTTTCCTCCAGGTATTTTAAGACATAAGATAACAGCAACCCAGAGACTCTGACTTGCATCTTCTTGACTTAGTGTCTCGCCTCGTTTCTCCCTTCCTTCTTCTTGCTAGGCACTGGTGACTGAGTGTTCTACTCTCAGCATCTGGGAGATAATATTTTTGTATCGTGCATATGACTCAGTTCATGTAATACTCATTTTCCTGTGCCTGGCTTCTTTCAATTATAGACAGTTTTGGACAAGAGCCCCCAAAGCACAGGAAACGAAAACAAAATAGGCTAATGGGCTTTTTATCTAGCCACAATGGTTCTGTTCAGTAAAGAAAACAATCTAGTAAAAGACGCAGTCAAAAGAATAGCAGAGAGTGGCTGCAAATTCAATGCACAAAGGAATACTGATATGCAGAATATGCAAGAGGTTAAAAAGCTTCAACCGCGAAACTTAGCCACACACAATAGTAGTATAAATTTTAATACATACACACCACATGCTATATAGCACACGCCACAGAGCACAACACACACACGTGCACTCATGCACGTGCAGCCCCCCCCCCCCCACACATACAGAGGCACATGTTCACGCACCAGTGCACACAGCAGTAATGCAATTAAGAATGAGGCATAGACCTACAAACTCTTTTTCTGGAAAGGAGACGTGTGCGTGCTATGATTTTCAACTCCTGCGGTGGATAACGTACTCTCTATTAGAGTGAGGAATACCAGCTTGCTTTTGTATTCCCTCAGGTTCTCTAAATTTCCTAGCCAAAACCAGAGTGAATCTGTTTCCTTTTTCACCCTACTCAAATTTCTTGCAGTTTAACAAAGCAACATAAGTCTCCGCTGATTCTAAGTCATGCCGGTGTTTACATTCCATGAGCAAAATCTGTTAACTAAATTCTTATTTTCTGAAGAGAGCCATATGTCAAAGAGATAAGTGGAAGTTACCTAGGACCCAGGACAAACATTTTCTGAATGCCACTCAGAAAGGATGGAGGGAGCTGAGGCTTTGGATGACAGATGTATTAGGTTTCATTTTGGGGACCAATGACGGAGGTGCCTGTTTAACAAACGAGACCATATGAAGCCTAAGAAGAAGGAAGACCAAAGAGTGGATGCAGTGCTTCTTAGAAAGGGGAGTAAAATACTCACAGGAGGAAATATGGAAACAAAGTGTAGAACAGAGACTGAAGGAAAGGCAGAGACTGCCCCACCTGGGGATCCATCCCAAATACAGTCACCAAACCCTAGGCTTTATTGCAGATGTAAGGAACTGCTTGCTGGCTGGAGCCTGATATGGCTGTCTGTTCAGAGGCTCTGTCAGAGCCTAAAAATACAGGGATGGATGCTCGAAGCTAACCATTGGACTGAGGATGGGGTCCCTAATGGAAGAGATGGAGAAGAGATTGAAGGAGCTGAGGGGGTTTGCAGCTCCAACGGGGAAGCAACAAAGTCAACTGGCCAGATCCACTGGAGCTCCCCGGGACTGGACCGTCAACCAAAGAGTACATATGAGGCCATTGTTCTGGCCGCATATTTGTTAGAGGATGGCCTTGTTGGACAACAGTGGGAAGAGCAGCCCTTGGGTCTGAGGAAGTTTGATGCCCCAGTGTAGTGGAATTCCACGGCTGGAAGATGAGAGCAGGTAGGTGGGGGAGCAGCCTCACAGAGGCAGGGAAGGAGAGATGAGATAGGGGGTTTCATAAGGAGACACCTGGAAAGGAGAAAACATTTGAAATGTAAAGAAAGAAAATATCTAATTAAAAAACAAACAGAAAAACAAAACAAAAACAACAACAACAACAAAACAGACCTAGCCACCAGGTTGTCTCTGAATTCCACAGTCCCTACCTCTTACATGGTAGAGTAGTATACCCTATCCCCTACTCTAAACTTCTTTAGCCCAAGGGCCTGGGCTGCTTTTTCCTCTATAATCCAATCCTTTTGCTTCCCTACTGTTTTTGTACCTTTGTGTAGTGATAACTTCTCATGCAATGTACTGAAGCTTCAGCTGTCAATCATAAAGGATGTGGCCAATAACTTGTGGCAGGATTAGAAGGTAGGATATCCATCAGAGAGAGGGGGATTCTGGGAGAGAGTCAGTTGAGAGAGATTCACCGCAGACACAGAAGAAGACAGTTGCATGAGACTAAGGACCAGGTAACCAGGCATGTGACAGGAATTAAAACAGAATAAATGGATAATTCATTTATGATTTTGTAGGACACAGGCCCAAGTTTATGGCCTATGCCATTATTCATAAGTGTAACTATGTCTCAAAGATGTTATTTCAGGAAACAAAGAGGTTGGGTGCAAAGCTCACCATTATATCTTTGGACTTCCTGGTGCTGCTTCTGATTCCTCTTTCTCATTTCTCTTCCCTTCTACCTCTCCCCATGTGGAGCAGCTCAGTCAAGTCATGACCACTCTCTACTTTCCCAGATGTCCTCGCCTCTATGTTCTCCCACATATAATAAACTACAATTAACTTTCTTCCTCATCTTACCTAGGAGCAGGCATCCTCTTTATGTTTCTTTTTTTTCTTTTTTTTTATTTCGTTCAAGATGTTTATATGATGGGTGGATAAGAGGGATGGAATGGGAAAAAATGTACTGTGGGATGATGGAAGGACATCAAACAACACACAGAGCAAGTAAAAGTACAAAGCAAACATGTTTTGATTTAACTTGGAATACTATGACTAGATTTTATTACACACAGAAAAGAACATGAAAGGAAGATTACATGGCAGAGAATATCTGTGTTCCAAGGGTCTCTCATGCTTTGGATATACATATGTTGATAGGTTTCTTCTGTCGACAAAGTAAACTATTTCAAGCCAAATTAAAGTATAAAAAAGCAGGTTTATTGGGGGCAGCTCTTGGATGGGTTTACTCATTTTACAGGTGGAGGTCAGGGAAAGCACTGTGCCCTTCAGGAGACAGAAAAGGTGGAGGGGGTTGGGCAAAGAGAGAAGGCACACATTCAGATTCAGAGGGAGAGGAAAATGCAGGGGGGGAGGGAGGAAGAGAGGGGAGGAATGGCACCAAAATAGTGTCTGAATTATGCAGAAAGGAAGCCAGTCTCTGGGTGGGAAAGTTCAAGTTAGAGGGCAGGGCATGCCAATCATGCCCTGTAACAGGTAGGGCATGTAACTGAGGGATATTGATAAGTGAAACCTCAAGGGCAGGTCTGCTTTGTTATGTTAAATAAGCCCCTCAAGGCTTGTCCTAGGTCACAAACTCCACATATATAATGACAATGTTAGGGTTCACCTGGATAGAAAGTCTAAACAATCATAAAGCATAAGACTTACTGCACATTAATTTCTGCCTTAACCTTTTGAAGACTTTTATTTGGAAAAGATAGAATTCACAAAATCTAAGAAAATTAAGTTCTTAGAAATGGATGTTGTTGTGTTTTTTTTTTAATTCTTTTGTTATAGTCCAGGAAATGTTTTATTTCAAAATGACAAATGCATATGAGTGAAATCATTATTTTTTTTAAAAAAGAGTAGGTTTCTTATTAGAGATGAAGATTTCATTATTTCTATGAAAGGGAGGAACACAGTTATTAAAATGAAACTACTCAAAATCAGGGAGGATTGTATAAGCTTCATATTCAGATGAACAATTACTAATTTTAAGGCAATGCAGCAAAAAAAAAAAAAATTGCATGCTAACCCCTTTAGATATCTTGCCAAATCAAGAAGTTAAAATTTCAATTTTATCTTCAAGTATAAGCATAACAAACACTAAAGAACCAAGCATACTTTGAGAAAGAATATGAGCTTGTTAATAAATGATTTTGACCTAGCAAGGATAATTGATGTCCCATACAAGAAAACTTTATCAAGATTTTGACAAAACAATTAGGACCAGACTATCTCTCCGGTATGAAATATCCATAACAATGAGGGGATGGGTAATACATAATCCCAAAGTCCATAGACAAAATAACACTGCCAGTAAGTTTGGAAAGCCAGAGGACTAGGGAGGTGATGTTGAGGGACAGTCCTTTAGCCTGAGAAGATGTCTAACAGTACTTAGTAGTGTACAGTGCAGAAAGCAGGAAATTTTCTTTTAACTCAGTAATAGGAGGTCAAAATTTGACACTGGATCAGAACTGTAATCCGAAACACAGAGCTTTAAAGGCAGAAGTATTGTTCAGGAATTACCCCACCCCTTTGAGGCTTTGGTCTGAAGCCTCTGAAAAGCATGCTGGGTAAGAATGTGTTCATCTGCCTAAAGAGCAGCTGCAAAACTGAGGTCAGATCTGAAACAGCAGGGCTTGAGCAACATTGGAAAAAGATGAGGCTCTGAGTAAGGGAAATTTACACTTTCCATTAACAACAATGGCATACTACACTGGACATCTGAGACACCATGCTGTAAAGTAAGAAAAATACCCCCAAGTAAGATTCCCCGTGGATATGGCCTATAAAGGCAAAAGCAAAGCTCTATGATCCACAGAGAGGTTGACAAAGAAAACACCCTTGGCTTCTAATCATATGTCCCAGCAAATGCTCAAGTGAGGTTCTAACAAGGTCAAGGTTTCCAGTCCATAAGATGACTGCCTACTGAGGCAAGTATCAGCTTCCCTAGGCAGAAGATAACACTGAATTGTTATCAAAAGGTAATCAAAAGTCCAACAAACATCCAGTATTTTTAGGCATCCTAGGAAAGACCAAAGTGAAATTATATGCCAATAAAAGACAGTAGAAAGTAAGCCAGAGCTATTTAGAGAACAGATCTCTTAGGGTTGGAGTCTGTCTGAAGAATTATAAGTTCTACTCTTGTGTCATCTGAGGAATAAATTATTCTAAAACTTAGTAACGAAACACATCAACTTGTTAAGTCTTCTGAGTTTCTTTGGATTATTTTTTTTTCACAGTTTAACTTGTTGTTTGCTTTATAAAGCTGTGATATAAAATTTAAAAATATTAGCAAAGACTAGGGTTTTTCCTCAAGCCTAAACTGGCAAAAGCTTAATCTCTATGGTAGATTTTTGTTTGCTTGTGTAAGAGTTGAGCAAACAGGCACATCTCATAAAAATACCGAGGATCTAGGAATGTTCATTGAGCCTAAAGACAGAGAGCTTCAGAAAAGTTTTCTTAACAAACATCTGTCCCCAAGAGATGCCCTAATTGCTGGCAGTAATTCTGGTTCCAGGAAACATCCCCAGGAGGGGGTGGATCTCCTCCCACCCCTCCTAAATGCAACAGGTGTCTCCTCCTCTCCTGGAGGACAAAGGTCAATGGAACCAAAAGAACAATAAGAAAGACAACCAACACACGTTGTAAGTTGTAAAACTCTATTCTGAAAAGGCATAAAGAATATGGGCTTTCATCCCTCCTGATCTCCTTTGCCTGTATGCGAGACAATCCCAGTATACTGGATTAATAAAAACCTCTTGCTAATTGCATCGATCTCTGTCTCTGCCTCTTTGCGAGTGGGATATCCATCCTGAATTTAACATCTGTTTTGTATAATCATTATCCATGTGAGTTTGTTTCAATAAGACCCTGCATTTCTTGGAGGTTCTGGCTGAACACCCCTCTTATTTCCTTGCCTCATACACATTTGTAACTTGACAGCCAGAAGAAAACTATCTGCCAGCACCTTGCAAATTACAATATTTTGGAACTTAATCTCAGATATGATGCCTGATATCTAATTTTGTATTTTATAGATTGGCTGCAAATCCTAGTGAACCTTCACTCAAATGGAAGTCCTTATAACAAAGGCGTGAACAGTGCCTAGGGCGCATAATCACTGTCATCTTAGAACTGTCTGTAGACCTTAGTTATCAGGAAATGCAAATCAAAAATCACACATGTCAGTGAGAAAACCAGTTCACAGTAACAAGTGGCTAATGTGGATGTGCACAGCATCTGGAACACTACTGAAATGTGGGAGCTGTAAGCAAGGGATTTGGCAAACTGCCAGTTATTTATAGAGGGGACCAAAGAATCAGCTTGTAGAACAACTCTTCTCAAAATAGTCCACAAGAGAGTCATCTTATCAAGATACTTTTACAGAACCACAGGATTAAAAGTGTATAAAATAGGTATACAAATCTAATGTTTATTGAAAATTAAACCCAAATCCATTTTAAAATAATTTCATGATACACATATAATCTTACCATTTTAAAGAAAAGGAGGAAAAAAATTGAATACTAATGAAATGAATCGTGTTATTTATTTTCACCTACAGAATTTAGTATTGGCCGAATACTTCATATTGCAGGATGCAGAGTATTTTCAAATTCTTTCAGAATAATCAATATTTTGATGTTATAATGGTCAGTGATGAGAACGTGCTTTGTAAATACACACAGAGAAAAATGATAGAAGTTGGTGGGGAAATGGCTCAGCCTATAAAGACTCTTGTTAAGACGCAGGGTCTGACTTAAGTTGCCATAACTCACAGATAAAAGGAGTGAGTGAACTATAGCAAGTTGTCCTCTGACTTTCACATGCATGACACAGATTGTGTGTGAGCATGTGGACACAGAAATATATATACAATAAATAATTATTTCAAGAAATAAGAAAACAGCTTGTTTCATTTTTTTTCAAGGCAGAGGTATGTTTAGATACATTTCAGAAATTGTGGAAAATTCATCCCAATTGAAGATTCAACTCTGAATGTGTGAGTGTGTTTGTGTGTGTGTGGGGAGGGGGGTGGGTGGATGTGGGTGTGGATATGAGTGTGAAACTTAACTATACAATTCAAATTGCAAATAAAAATGCAACACAATAAAAACAAAGATCTGCTAAGCTTGTGTTAATATTAGAAAATTTTAATTTTCATTCCCGTAATTAAACCATTGTGTTCCTTTAAGAGTAGAAAACTTTGTATGTACATTAAAAAGGCGCTATGGTTCACTTCATATGATAGTCTCAAATGTAAGCCTTGCTGTTTCAGGAAGCATTTGGTAGTTTTGTGTTGCTTGAAGGCATTCGGTCCTATAAGGTACATATATGTTGTTACTTCAGAACAGAACATACAGAGAAGACATGATGCAGGAAGGGTATGCACTGTGAGAAATACAGGGTTGATTGTGAGTTACTTTCTGGTCACTACACATCCAGAAACATTCTAAGTTGCTAGGTTGCTTACTACCACCATTCAGACATGCAGGTTCCTCTGAGATCACCACTCCCAGCTTAATGAGCTTTGTTATAAAATAGCATTGGAATGTTAAGAAGGTACCTGAGAGAGTTGAGCATGCCCAATGGTTTAACAGTGATTGTGAAGTGTAATGACATTTTGGTCATGGATGCTCTGCATAGCTGATGAAAATCTCAAAAATTCCAATGAAGCCAGTTTCTATCACCAAGCCAGGTAGCAATAGAACATTGTAGTGCTTATGTATCATTCATGCGTTGTGGCAGAGCTGGTGAAAGGATCTACTCTGCTGCCAATCAGAGACATGCATACCATATGATTGATTATGTACACCTTATTTGTTATGATAGTGTCAATAAAGGACTCTTATGTTTACCATATTTACTACACTTTCTTTATTTTGCCTATAATGGCATATCTTTGAAGAATGTAAAACATCTCCCAATTCTCCTCTAGGAAACATTATAGAAGAAGACACCTTTGTGATGGAGATCAGTTTTCCATGTAATGTTCTCACCCTGGAAAACCATATTAGTGGGAAAAGGAAGCAAGGTGGAAACCAGTCACAATGATGAGCCTAACACCAATCAGGTCTAGACAGCTCAACTTGTGCCTTACTCTATAAATGAGTTTTACAATGAAAAGATAAATCACCTCAACATATAAACCTTACAGAAAAAAAATTGTATTAAAATATTTTGTACAATAATACAATGTGTCTACCTATAGGCTATGATTATTAACAAACCAAAAAGCTAACAGTGACTGGAATTTTGTAAACTACAGAATTATAGCACAGTACTTGCAATTATTATTGAAGGAAGGGAATATATTTTCGTAAATGTAGTGTATTCTAAATGAATGTGTCCATACCACTCCAGAGGCTCAACCCAGGCCTTTATGCCCAACACTTTTTCATATACTGACTCGCCAGAACAATGCTAAGACCTATATCTCTATTCATAATGGATCTCTTCTAAAAGTATTCAAAGGTTTTCTCTTATTCCATGCTTTATCACAAACTTTGCATACTTAAATATTCATTAATGCCCAATACTCACCTTTGTGACAGAGCACTGGCAAAATTCAATAGAGTATCATACTTTACATGTAGTGTGCATCTAACATTAATTTGCTAAGTATATTCTGTGATATTTGTCCAGTGATGAAGCTATCTGGATATATAAACTGGACTATGGGAATGCACTGGGTATAGAAAGCCTGCTTTAGATAGGTGCCATCCCAAGTGGATAGGCAACACAAAATGAACTCCATGGTTTTGTTGTTGTAGTTTTGTTTGTCTGTTTGTTTGTTTTGTCTCATGCTTTACCTGAGTACTTATTTATTTATTTTTACATGATAGATATTTTTGCTTCTATATTATGATGGCTCCTAGGTTGTAATCCTATAGGATTCTAGTCTGTGTGAGTATGTCTTTGCATCTATATGTGTTTCTTGTATTTTCCCTTTGATCTGTTTTGTTTTGTTTTTATATTTTTTCCTATTCTCTTTTTTATTTCATTTTATTTTTCTTTATTTATGTTTTTTAGATTTCTAGTGAGAAAGCAAGAAAATGTGTGCATAGAGTGGGTGAAATTTAAGGACTATCTGGGAGGGAGATAGGGAGGGAAGCCAATCAAAATGTATTGTATGAAAACATCTGTTTTCAATAAAAGAAGAACAGGAGGGCATTAGATTCTATGATTAGGAAAATGAGATAGATCTGAATGCAGGTAAGAAGAGAAGTTGATGTTGAATACAAGCAAAATATATATGGAATTCTCAAGGAATTAATAAAATATTTATCAAGAAAGAAGTGTAATTCATAACAGCTTTGTGAATAATATCAAAGACTGAAACAATATAAATAACCACCAATGAGGAAAAAATACAGTAATAGTAATACAGAAGTACTACAGTAATAATATAGTAGTAATAATAATCAATGAAAAGAATACATATGCAATAGTATAGGTAAAAGAAAAAAATCAGTATGTGAGCAAAGAAAGTCAAATATAATATATACATAAAATAAGTACTTAACAGGTATTAGTAATTTCATACTAATGTAACTATAAAATACATAAATGGAATAAAGCAAATTACTAATGATTCAGTTATAACAAAATTGATGTAGATTTTGACATTGTATATAAAGAAATTTTATTAAAATTTATCCCAATTTACTCAATGGCTTTGACAATTCCAGAGAAGTGGACAAGAATATGTTTATCTCAGTATGAAGAACTTTGATAATGAGTGGCCTACTCCACTCATTTAGGAAACATTATTATTAATTATCTAATTGAGGAAACTTCAAACATATCATCCATATTATTATTAAATTACTATATTATCATGCAATAATTTCTCCAACATGATCCTCAGGAAGTTATGAGCTTCTATGGAATGATGAATATGCAGGGTTGTAAAATGTGTAAGAATCCATACCACTTTATGCTAGCTTACTTCTTCCCTGGCTTGGATTAAAGTGCATTGGCACTCTTTGGAAATCATGACCTTTGTCCTTCATAGCAATGTCACTTGGTACTCACTGCTAACTCCCAGTGGGTCCACCTCTTCTCAGTTTATATTTCCATGTGTTTAGAACTTCTAAGTTACCATTTTCTGAAACACCCAATGTATTTGTTTTCTTCCATATGTTCCTGTTATCAAAACCTACTTAGAATTATGTAAATAGGGTTGATTCAACCTGTATTCCTACCCAATATGATTTCAGATTCCTTCCAAATGCATCAATATTTCGTTTTAGACAGTGCCTTTGTACTTTTACCATAGTGGCAATCATTTTAAGTAGAAGCCTTTTTAGTTAGCATTGTTCTCTGCTCACTGCTGCTGCTCACTGCTGCTGGAGAAAAGGAACCCAGCCATTAATCACTATTTCCTCTGCAATGGCTAATTTTGTCCCTTGAACAGGAAAATGTTCAATAGCGTTTCAAGTTTTCAAAATTATAAAACCACATCTGACGTATTCTACTCAAAATTTGAACTCTTTACTCAAAAAGCATCTGAGATTTCCAATTCTCAGCAAACTTTGTATGAAAGAAGTAAAGATAAATGAGTACAGGTGATATATTTAGCAGCCTTAATA
The DNA here is from genome assembly GCF_008632895.1 of Mastomys coucha. NCBI lineage: Eukaryota > Metazoa > Chordata > Mammalia > Rodentia > Muridae > Mastomys > Mastomys coucha. Next base: position 1,007,583 of record NW_022196893.1, on the reverse strand, counting down.
ATGTTTGCTTTGTGTCATAGAAGAAATGAAATTTTTTGCTGATGGATAAGCTAAAATTATTTCTAGTCCTAGTTACTAAAGATGCAACAAAATCTAGCCAAAATTGAAAAAATTAGCAAAGTGGCAATCAGTCAGGATGTAGATGTGTGTATATATTCATATGTCAAAGTCTGTGAGACACAAGGCTACTGGGGACAGAGGGGAAACCAATGATAAAGTATTGGAATTCATCAGATATGGAATTATCAACTCTGAGCCAGATTTTTTTCTTTTTTGAAATAATCTCATTTGCATAAGTTTATGGGTGTGTGTCTCTGTGTGGGGTGTACACATGTATGTGTGTGTGCTCATGTGCATTTTGTTAGGTTGTGTAATTTCTTAGATATAAGTTTATATTAAAGAAAAAGACAATGAAATAAACTTATCAAATAGGACTTTCTGTAATAATAAGTGAGACATGTTATTAGATCTTATCAACTATTTTCATTAATACAAGAGTGAAAACCAACTAAGAAAAGAAGCCACATTAACATGTTCACCCCTTTCAAAGACCTACAAAAACCTATGAATTTGTAAAGATTATATACTCAAGAAATACACTTTTCCTCTTCAACTCTTCATTCAGTCATGTTTCCAGTATCTGTCTGTTCAAAAAATAGCTCTGAATGGATATTGCTGTAGCCCACATGTTAGTGAACAGCCAAACTTTGATGAGCAGAATTCTGAGTGCTTATAAGAAAACTCCAAGAAAGTAAGACAAGTCTTGTGACCTCAGTTTCTTCAAAACATGGAATTGTTCTTGGGATGTGTTTTTGTGCTTCTCTCAAGTATAGCAGAAAGGAGTGAGTTTACCTCAGATTATTCATTATGACTTGATATTGTTCTCTGCTTATAAGCTTCTATAGCAAAACATGTTTTGGTTAAGTGTGGCTTGTCCTTGTTCTGGTGCACTTTACTCAGGAAATTCTTCTTAACACTCAGAGTATAAATTGTCTGATGCTCTGAATAAAGTTGGGTATTGCATGAGACTTGGTCTGCCTCAATTTTAAGCTCTATTCTTCCATGTTCCATTGTCTCTAGAGCAGTAAACACACATGGGTTGCTATTTTATTTTAAAATATGAAAATGTTTTCACATTCTCAGATGAACACAAATCCAATTTTCTCATCTGACTAGTACGTGCTATTATTATAAGACTGCCAACATTGGGACAAAAACTAAGAATACTTACTTTCTACAAAGAGGAGATTGATATAGTGCATGTTTTCTTGTGACTATCACACATTGTCTAATCCTTTCTATATTCTTCCAAATTAATGCCTCTTTATTCAACGTAGTCTAAATACACAGAAAATACATGTTAACTATTTGAATACTTAGTACTAAAAAGGCATTGAGAACTACTGTTATATCCAGGGTCATAAACAGTGGTCACTAAGATGGACCTTTTTCAGAGAAGGAGTATATTGTTGGAAGAGGAGGCATTAAATGTGAAAGGGAAGAAGTAATATCATCAGATGTTGTCCTAACCACAGCAAGAGTCAGAGAGAGTTATATTTATGACTTCATTGAGATGTTTACCAAAGTGTGACACATGACAAAATCACCTGAAGAAACAATGTAATAAATGGGAGAGATATCACAGGATCCAGCACAGAATCCAAGCACGTGCTGTCATTCGTGGGTGTGGTTAGAAGAGGAAGCTCAAGAAAAGTGACCAAGGCAAAGTCAATGGATCACTGGTTTTGTGGGATACAGGTATTGTGGGCCATAGCATCGCTAAGGAAAAACAATGCTGGGAGGAAGTTATCCAGAACCCAGGAATAACCGTGTGGCTTGGATTTTTAATCACTGCAGTTATTATATTATTAAATATTTTGTGCTAGATTTTTAAGCAGGTGGAATTGTTGAAATTGAAATGGAATTGGAGGTTAGAAGTTGTCATAACTATAAAGAGAGTATCTTGGGTAGAGTTTGCTGTGAAGGGGAATAGAAAAAGCAGGGTCAAATGTTGAGTCATAGAATTTGTCTGCAGGCATAACGTATTTGTGTCCAAACATGAAACTAACGATGTTTCTTATATGTAACACACTTGATTGTATGCAGAAGTCAGATTTGCCATTGATTTAGAAATTGGGAGAGTGTTATAATACAAGTTAAAATATACAAGTGAAAAAAAATAGATAATTTCCTTATTATCTTAAATCATTTTTAGGTTTACATACAATTAATAGAATTCATAAAGACATTTTTTGTATCTCACTTTATATAACACATTGCATTACATAATGAAGGCTCCAATATAATGCACCAATGTTATTTTGGGAAATGTTGTTTCTCTTATTTATCTTTGGTCCTTCTTGACTCTACTTTCCATACAAATGATTTTGTATAAAGCATCTTCTCAAGTCACAGTAAAAATTACTGTAGAATTTATTGCCTTAATCAAAGCTCCCTGATGATACCTTATTATTCCTGGATTTCTACACAGAAAGAAATGTGTCAATTAAGTAACAACAAAAAAATGAAGGAAGGTCTTATTATTGCCATGCTACTGCTTAAGTATTGAGCAGATTCCTCTTTAATTTCAAGCATTGCAACAAATGGACAGTGACCCTCTGTAACTCTGACACATACTTTGTTATTATTGTCGTTTTTTCATTAATTTGTTTTATTTTCTTTTCCCTTGGCTCTCAGATATCACAGGATATCTTTAGTCTGCTATGCTGCTTAGCTAAACAGAAATCCATATCCTTTGGGAGGAGAAGATGGAAGGATACATAATAATTATAGCATGTATTGCTCAAAAATGATTTTGAAAGACTGTAACTATATGGAAATGCTAAGTGCTTGCAAAAAAGAGATAGCTTTGTTGATTCCTGTTTAAACATGGCACAGTGCATGTAGTTACTAAACATTCGACAGGATCCTCTGGATGCACAAAAGTTTTTATAGTTGTCTATCAGTTAATAAATTAAATCTATGTTGAAGAATGTGGATTTCTTTTAACAGTAATACTCTTAGTTAATAGAAATGTGAAAACATTACTTTAACATACACTACCATTTTTTGTATCACTGGGACTTACCTATAAACAATTATCCACATAAAGCAAAAATAGAGGTGATATTGAAGAAGTTGTGGGATCCTAAGATCCAAAAAACACATAGTATTCCTAAACTTATAAGAAGAAAATGTCCTGAAAGAACTTAAATAATTACTGTGCTAAGAAAAAAAAATATCGATAAGACTACACACAACAGTGAGATATTTAGAAAATTTATAGAGTTATATTCACGACAGATATTAAAATTCAGGAGTGTAAGCAGAGTAATTTGAAACTTAAGGAGAGACACACCAGAATGTATATCCTTTGGGATTGCTAGTGGACAGCCTGGAATACGGAGAGTGTTATGCACTACTGCTTTTAACTCCAGCCTCCTCAGATACAGTGAATCGTGCATCTATGTAAATACATTGCATGACGTTTTTAGGAAATCATTTAAAGATGGATGAATGCCTATAAAAAGGAGGAATCGTAGGTCTCAGCATACTGAGAGTACAATCTGTAGTGCTCACCTCTTGTACCCGCAGAACTTGCATAGGATTGACCTAGAACAGAGAAGTTCAGAGGCAGGCTCAGATGTCTTCTTTACTTTCAAACAAATTATATTTTAGGTAAAGGAAAGGATGGTTCGTGAATATAGAAAACTTGCTAAATGACAACAAACACAGGAAATTTAAGCAGACTGTGAGGGGCAGAACACAGGCAACAGGGTTTCTGATGCAACTTTTCTCACTCACTAAATTACAGCTTTCAACATCTCCTAGAAGAACAGGCATAAGACTTCACATCTTGATTGCTTCAGAATCACAAGGGACCACCTCTCTGTCAGAAGGCAAATCACCTCTTTAGTTTTGTTTGGCTGGGTATTTTTCTCTTTTTCACAAAGTGTTGGCAAACTTTAGACTCTTTCTTTGGTCCTCTGTAATTACATTAATGGCACCATCACAAACTTGGTGATGGCCTGCCTGCCATTATTCACAGTAATTTTCTGCAGATTTTTGATTAGAGGTTGATCAGAAGTTACCATAGACATATAAAACCAAGATGTTTGCCTTTGATTAAGGAAAAGAACAGGCAATATTTATTATAATGTTGGAATGGGGGATATTGAAATATTAGAATTTCTAACATTCTTTTTGAAAATCATTTTATTTCAATATTATTTTATATTCTTTTGCACTTCTATGAATCAATACAGAAATCCAATGCTCTCTTTATCCCATCCTATAAGGGCAATACCTTTTTTCTCCACAGTAATAATATTACCAATAAATATTAATTAACACAGCATTGATTTTTACATAGATTTTCTCTGTTTTTCACATAATTATATTTGAATTCTGAGTCATCTTCTAACATTATGTTGATTTTTCTCCATTATCACCAAAGTAAAAATCACTTATCTATATCACACCAATGACCTGGATGCTTTTACTCATCCACAATGTAATATTTAAATGAAACATGTCATAGTTGCTAATGACATCTAAGTTATTATTTTTCATTGCATGTAGTCTTCATATTAAATACCTTTAATCATTGTGGCTTATAACATACATGATATTTATATTATATCAAAAGTCAAAATTTGATGCAGCACAAGGAAACTCTTCATAGCTTTATCCTCTTTAATGAATCATTGGGACTTACCTAAAAACATCAAATATCCTCTTTATCTAGCATCCTTTTACAATTTCTATTATAGTTATGTTTATTTTGCTGTGATTAAACATCATAACCAAAGGTAACTTAATGAAGAGATAATGTATATATCTATCGTAATGTTTAGAGTATTTACAAAGAAAGTGATCAGGCACATAAAGAAGAAAGATCTTAGTTCATTACAGGGTTTATTCATTTTAAGCTCTTGTTGTGAACTGTAAGACAGGAATTTAGAAGGCACAAATGACACAGAAGACAATTCCAGAGACACATGAGAAAACTGATCACTGTACGACTATATAGTTTTGTCATTTATTCAATCACTGAAGTTTTACTGAATCCTACTTTTTAAATATTTGTTTTATTTGTACTTTATATGTACCTTTTGCCTTCATATATGGAGCTACATCCCCTAGAACTGGAGTTACAGATGTTTGTGAGCCAACATGTGGGTCCCAGGAAATTGAACCTAGGTCCCCTGGAAGATCATCCCGCACTTTTAACCAGTGGGCCACTTCTACAGCTTCCTGAATCCTACGTTTTAATCAATCACCTTTGTTGACTTGTAGATTTCTTTAAATATCTAGAAGATGTGAAATCACACTCTTCTTATTTTGAATCAATAAGTGTTATATAGTGGTGCTTTGCTTTACTTTAACTGAATAATCCCTGAGGGTATAATTGGTGCCATTCTATTAACAGTTGTAGAGAAAGCAACGTTCTTAGATAGTCTTTCGACTGCCCCATACTTTACAACTCACATGGGTTTATTCTAAGATTCCAATACCTATATCCCTTATCTGTCTTAGTTAGGGTTTTATTACTGAAAAGAGACACCACAGCCACTTCAACACTTGTAAAAGCAAACATTTAGTTGGGACTTCCTTACAGCTCAGATGTTTACTCCATTATCAGGCTAGCAAGAAGCATGGTAGCATGCAGATAGACCTGGTACTTGAGAAGTACATGAGAGTTCTATATCTGGATTGGCAGGACGAGAATGAAATACACTTCCTCCAGAAAGGTCACACCTTCTTCAACAATGCTGGATCTCCTAATAATGCCCCTCCCTATGGACCTATGGGGGCCATTTATATTCAGATCAGCAGACTACCTTTAAAACTTATGGAAGTTTACCTTATGGAATGTCTGGAGGAGCCTGACTTTTCCAGAACACTGAAGGTCAGGAGTCTCATTTCAGAATTGTGAAGATAGATTCAACTTGTACAGAATTGAAGACCCAATGTAAAATCAGGTGCTGATCTCATTATGCTCTTGTCAATAAGATCAAATGGCATTCCTCGATCAACTCATGGACCAATGGGAAGTAAAAATATCCACCTTAATAAAAGAGTTGAGACACAGAAAGGAGATGGAGAATGAGGTCTACTCTATTCAGTTACACAAATCCATAGGCGACATAACTTATTAATTGTTGTAAATTTCTAGAAGAATTATAAAGATGACTAAAAGCCACCATTATATTGTTAGTATCATGTATTATCCATCATAGCATTCACTCCCTCCAACACTGACCTATTTATTCTTGGGTTTTAAAATTCTAAGATGGATCTCAAAATGTATGAGATTTGACCTTCAAAGCAACTGAAGCACATCTCTGGTAGATCATGATTTTTATTTCTGACTCTTACTAGCCTAAAAAAAGAAATCGTGATAAAAAAAAAAGATTAGAACCAGGGTCATTGAAACCCTCCTCTTTTGATTAGCTGTAAAAATATGCCCATTTCAAACATACCTCAAAATAGTAACAGAATCAGCATGCAGTCACAGTCCACAGACTTGAGAGTGTTTTTTGACTATCATTAACATGCAGTGCAATGAGAAGATTATGTGAAAATCATCTAAAAGCTTTACAGCAGAACTCTTTAAAATTGGTAGTTATAAGTGTTTACAATACAAATTCTAGGTGATTACATGATGATTAGCACTTGCTTATATGTCTCTTAAAAAGCCCCACAATCTGCTTCTAAGCAGCAGTCTCTTCTTGAATATTTGACCTTGATGAGGCTGATACTCATTAGGGTGACAGAAGTTTCAGAAGTCAGATTTGTTGTCATGCTGTGGCCTTTAGCTGGATGTCAAGGCAGCAACAGAATACCTGCTGCTAGCCAAATTTTGGTTTCTGGAATTGAATGGATAATTTCATGGATAAGAGGCACAACATCATGACTTTCTGAGAAATGCTTGGTGTAAGACTGACAATCTCATAAGCATTGTTCTTGGCCATAACATTACAAAAAAATTGTAGAGAAGAAAGTGTGTTCTGAAATGGAAAGCTCAAGTGAAATTCTAGCTTGTTATATCTATATGGTGGTGAGCTTCACATACCTTGTACTCAAGTTCTTCACATCAAGTCACTAAATGAGACCAATCAGTAATAGTGTCCAGAATACACATGATTAATTCTCTGCCATGGACACCATCCGACATATTGTGATTATGGAGATATAAAATTGCCTTGGATGCATTCCCATTGCAAGTTAACTGGATTCGCTCCCCGAACCATTGGGATCAAGCATAATCACGTTGAGATCCTGAGAGATCAGAGCAGAGAAAATCTGCAGGTTTCTATTTAGAATGAGAGCTGAGAGCATATATATTGTGATGATAGCAAGCCAGTTGCCAGGACTATTCTAGTCACTAAATGCTTGCCTCGTTTTCCCTCTGGAGACAAACACCTGCCTTTCATCTTTCATCAAAAAAGGCCATTCCTTATATCTATTGCATCAAAACTCTTAATCAAAAGGTAGAAAACAGCCTCTACTTAAAATATAGGGTTTTTTTTTATTATTTGTATTTTGAAGATCCATGAAGAAAAGGGACAGTTTAACCCCTTATGTGAGGAGAGCAAGTATGTGACAATATCTGTAAACATCACCAACCATTGGGAAAGGGAATGATGGTACTTCCTTCCAGCAAGACTGACATCCTTACTGTCTCTAAGGAGGTAGTGTGTTTTCTTTTGCCATGGTTCTAATCTATCAATTGTCCAGAGCATACATACCTCTACTCTTTTGGTCCTTGGTGATACTTTGCAGAGTACCCTTTGTTCTGAATCCTTAGTCTAGGCATCTAAAATGGGGGCAGGAAGCATGAGTTCCTAGGTCACTGTTAAGGTTTCCCTTTATGGTTCCTGCAACAAAAGGAATACAATTAAAGAATGTTTTGTGTCTTAAAGATTCTTATATCTTCTTAGTCTAGATTGCTGCTTCTTCAGGCACAGATCTTTCTTGGGAACTTAGCAAACATCTTTAATGTATTTGAATCTCCAAATTTCTGTGAGACAACTTTAAACCTATAATGAATTTGTATACCAATTCTGAGACTTCCCTCATTTGCTGGCTTTCTTTTTATATTGCATCTTCTCTCTATTCCTGCAGGTAACTTCCTAAGTCTACAGGCCTTGTGTGAGAGGTTGTTGCTCCAAGTTCTTTCTTCTCCTTTCTGTTACTCTTTGATCAATGGAAAGGTTGCACTGGACGTTGTAAACAAAGGAATCTCAGAGTCTCGAGGAAATGTGGATTCTAGCTTTCATAGCAGATGTGGAGGATAATGGAGGTGATGTTGAAAGCAGAGAGCTGAGAGTACCCTCCTAGAAGTGGCATGGCTAGTTGAGCACTGGCCAGAACAAAAGGAATGAGTCCTAGTTCACACAGCTTCTACTCATGTAACAAATAGGCAATGTGCTGCTAGTTTACCACAGGTTTTCTTTATTTTGAATATTGGGAAAAATGTTTAAAAAAAATGAAAACTGTAGAACATAAATTTCTACCGGATTTTAGGAGATGAAGATCACTTAATCCAAATTAACATTTAAAGTGGATACATGGATACGTAAGGAGGGTTTTCTATCCTGGGCACTGGCAGATGTTGGAAAATCTTTAAATTTCTTTTCATCACTGGAACCTACTCTTGTCAGTGAGCATCATCTCTCTGTCTCCAAACTCCATCAGCCAAGCTCCTTCCTCTTCCACACACAAAATCAGTTTTGGATCACGGATGTCACAGGTTCCTCAGTGTTACTTAGTTTTCTCCAGCCTCTTTGTCACTCTGTTAGCCCTCTATGAATGCTAAAAGACTCAAATTTTTCTGCTAACTGAAAAGAGCTCTTGCATGACATGATTATTTCTGAAATGTAGGAATTGCACATGGGGATATGTACATTTTTATTTGATGTACATGAGTGTTTTGACTGTTTGTATGTATGTGTAGCATGCACCTATCTGCCTTGAAGGCCTGAGGAGAGTCTCAGATCCTCTTAACCTGAAATTACAGATAATTGTAAGTTGCTTCTGGGAAATCCCATAGCTGAAGGAACATTCCACCACTCTATGCTATTCGCTGACTTTAAGGTTTTAAGGTGACAGTCACAGGATGGTCAGCCCAGCTCTCAGCAGCCTGTCAGCAAGAATACTGGGCTTGAAACAGATCTTTTGTCATGTGTGTGGGGCAAAGATCTTCCTGTGTGAGCAGGTATTGCTATAAAGGAGATGAAGCTGTCATTGAAAAATCATCTCCTCATTTTGATGTGAAGAACTAATTCAGAAAACTAAATCTGAAACATGATTTACTAATGTTTTAGTTCTGAATATTAGCTGTAAACAAAAACTTGCAAGAAACCTCCCATCTGTTTAACATGCTATACATAATAGATTACTTTTATGCTTAACATAGGTCAGGTTCATGTTTTATCTGCACTGAACTATTAAAAATACAGTGTTAATACTTTTTTTTTATTTCTATTACTTGTCTTTTTTTCTGACTCAATTTAACGACAAACTTCATACTTGTTTTTACCATTATCCTCCTCAGCTTTGTGGGTATCTAGCAGCTAAATCACAAACAATGCTCAGAAATGATGTCTTGAGAGTTACAGACCTCTCAAGAGAAAAATTATATCCTCAACTATGAAAGCCGTGTGATCTGTTTCTTTACTTCCTTTAGATATTTTTCTACTCTCCTTTTTATTTGAATTATATGAATGATAAGGATCCACTCTAACATAGAAATCAAAAGAATTTTAAGTATTTTAAGTAGATTAAACAATTGTGATTTTGAGCTCAATTTTCATCTCATTCCTTTGTATATTTCTTACTTCCACTTTAATAAAAGAGATAGAAAACTTAAAGATAGCAAATTAAAATGCACCAAGGTCATCAGAGACATCAGAGCTCCAATCTGCTCCTTTACTTATGAAGAACTCAGAAATATAAGAGAGAGCTTTTATATTTTTTACCATAAGCCTCGTAAAAAGGAAACTGCACTAGATAAATGTATGCTTATTTAATAATTATCATAATTGGTAGTTCCTACACTGCAGGCATAGGGACCATAACAGAGGAGAGATGGTAGAACAATTGTTAAGAGAGAGTGAATCAAGAACATTACTTTGCAATAGGAATTCCTGTTCTTCTGTACATCACAGGGGTGATGGCACTCATGAACTTTCCACAGCTATGAGAGCCTGCACAGAATTACACCAGGTAAATTCAAGTATGGGTGCTGGAAAAGGCAGCAGAGCCCCACTACTAGCTGTGGAGATACAGGCTCTTAATGGCTACTGAGAGAGAGGAAGTCAGTTTGCTTCTGAGATGATCAGCCCCAAACCAGGGTGGCCAGTTCTAAATCCATGTGAATACAGTTAACACACACACACACACACACACACACACACAAAGAAGTTATCAATTTTAATAAGTGTATGTGGAAAACAGGAACAGTTGGACAGGGATTGGAGCAGTGGATATCAAAATGAGTGAAATCCTCAAAAAATCAGTATAACCATTATTTTTCTTATTATACTTACACATAGCAAACAGACATTTGTAATTATGTAATTTGTATTCATATGTGCATGTTATATATTTATATACACCAAATTTTTATGTAATAAATATGAATTGTATTTTATCTTATAGTATGTATATTCTATCTAGTTATCTCCTACATTCTTATACTTTCCTTCAATCTTAAATATTTTGGAAAAGTCACCTGTCATTAATTTCAGTTAATTATAAAAAGTAATAGTAAATATATTCCACACATTTTTTTAAACAAAATTGGTTTTGCTATCGGTTTATAGGTAGTATTTTCATTTCAGTATAATGTGTTGCATTGGAACTATTATTACTGTGGAAGAATATTCCAAAAATGTACCTTAGAAAATGCTAATATTGAATGGAAAATTGATAGGCAGAAATAATCATTGCTATATAATTCTAAATTGTTTTACAAATGTTATCCAAACCCTTAGAATGAAATTATTGAAATACAGCCAAGAGTATATAAACTAGGTCTTAAATCAGAAGAAAAGTTACAGTTACAGGTTATTTAGTAAGTTCAAATTTATTTATACTGTTCTTAGGATTTTCAAATACTGGCTACTGAATGATATATAACTCCTATCCAACAAATTTGTGTAATAGATGAAATTATTTTAATTTAAAATTTGCCATTTTATTACCATTGGTAAAACATCTCCTGGGATAATTATATATGTGTGCATACACACACATACACACACACACACACACACACACACATACACACACATACACACACATGCCTGCCTGCCTGCAAGTCTGTGTATTTATTTGTGTATGTGTGTGTGTACAAGAATACATACTTCAAAAAAATCCCATGAGGGAGGTATGTTTTAACAATCTTCAGAGACATTTCATATTTAGATATCAATGTTATCAATGAAAATAAGACTACCTTTTACAAAGAAACATTTTTCTAAGATGCTTCCCATCTTGGGTTACATATATTTAAACTTCATCATGGAGAACCTCAGGTAGAAAAATTAATCAATAATGGACTTCTGATAGCTCCACATTTAGCAGACAGTATTCAGCAGAGTGATGTCTGCAGAAAAGACCTTTAATGAAGGTCAATGTATTAACATCTGCTTTAAATCTCTTCTGTGACTTATGTGGTATATGAGTTGTAAGAAGTTATAACTTTGCTTGATTGCACAGATGTAGGTTCAGTGTGATCTTCAGCAGGTACCATGAGAATGCACTGGAAATGAAAGTAGGTATTCAACCTGCACATGACCAACAGAAACAAATTCTTTAAGTTGGAGTTGTAGGAACATGATTCCCCCTAAACTAATGTGGCTTCATTCTTGCTATGATATGAATTGCTCAAGAAATTGACTCAGTATTTTCATGCCTTGTTTCTTGTTGGACCAACTAAATTAGAATTCAAAAGGATGGAACACAGGGAGATTCTACTGGAAGTACCCAGGTCCTTCTTTGGTATGTGAGACACAGAGACTGATAGTCTCAAAAACACTGGTTTCATGTTCTTCTTTAAATGATAAACATTATTTTTTTAACTTTTATTGCATTATGATGAGAAAAGTTACATGATTTCAAATTGTCTGAATTTGTTAACATAAAAACATATTTTAAGTAAATAGAATTAAATAGAATTAAATCATATTCTTGTTTCCCTTTTGTACTCCAACTCCTCCCAGAGACCCCCTCTTCAATAACTACAATATCTTTTTGTGTCATATTCCTTAAAATTTATAAAATATAACAACAAAAATGAGTACTATAAAAGTTGTTTGATATAAAACTACAATCAATTTAAAAGTGTTATGTAGGTGCTTGTTAACAGTAATACTGAAAATACATGTTTTTCTCAGTATAAATTTCAAATAACTCCAAACATATTAACTGTATATTTCAGAATAATACATCACTACTAGTATTTTCTTAAATGAACATATATAAAGACTTTTTGTTTGTTTGTTTTGTATTTAGAACAGTTTAAAGTCTTAGCTCTTTCTGTAGTACAAGACCAAAATAAGAACAATTTTTAGACATTGGATTTCATTTTAATAAGGCTGTACTTCAATGACCCTCAAATCATCAAAGGATTTTACCTCCATCATAGCTAAGCTGAGAGTTGACAGTTCTGCTGCGCCAAGGAATGAATTGTAGGCTCCATTTTTGGATACAGACTTCCTGCTATGGTCAAAGCTATTTGACTTGAGTGAGTGACTTTATTCTCATCCCACAGAGAACAGGTTACATTCATTAAAGAAATGGTGTATGTATTAAGATAGTCTATCAATAAAGTCATTCACCAACTGTTTCAATGAAGAATGGTTCTGCTTGGAGGGTGGGACAGACATTAGATGAGAGTAAGAATCTGGTTCATTGGCTGTGATAATTTGGAAAAGCATTTATCTCACAGAAAGAGTAACTTATAAAGTCCTCTTCTTCAAACTTGATACAAGAGCTACAAATGTCAAGCAAAGCATTCAGTCTCACACTTTGTTGTTCTCTTTCCTACAAGCCACCTCCCAAGTTAATTGTCTATGTCTCCGTTGGGTATATAAATATTTTTGAAATATATAAGCTGTTTTGAAACCATAGTATAGTATAAAAACATAAAAGAAACAATACTACTAATAAATAGGCTGAGATAGGAGAAGCAAGATTTCAAGACCCTTATGTTGTACACAGCAAGACACTGTCACAAAGAAGCTGAAAGTATATGTAGATTGTACAATATTGGACCTATTTCTCCAATTACCAAATTAGAGAGACAATTGGATGACAATAAACAAATTTCTAAATCCTCATATTTTTGGATTTCAATCGCTTAGGATATGTTGGTAATATTAATTTTCATATTAAGATATTAAGAAAAGGTAATTTTCACTTCCTGTTGTTTTTGTTGTAAGATGTGGAATTAGATTTGTGTGGATTTGTTGAAAGATTACTTTCTTGCTTCTTTTAGGGTGTAGTTTTGTTCCTTATGTTGATGTTTTCCATCTATTATCTTTTGTAGGGCTGGATTTGGGGAAAGATGTTCTGTAAATTTTGTTTTGTCGTGGAATATCTTGTTTTCTCCATCTATGGTAATTGAGAGTTTTGCTGGGAATAGTAGCCTGGGCTGGCATTTGTGTTCTTGTAGGGTCTGTATGACATCTGCCCAGGATATTCTAGCTTTCATAGTCTCTGGTGAGAAGTCTGCTGTAATTCTGATAGGCCTGCCTTTATACGTTACTTGCCTTTTTTCCTCTACTGCTTTTAAAACTCTTTCTTTGTTTAGTGCATTTGGGGTTTTGATTATTATGTGATGGGAGGAATTTCTTTTCTGGTCAAGTTTATTTGGAGTTCTGTAGGCTTCTTGTATGTTCATGGGCATCTCTTTCTTTAGAAGTTTTCTTCTATAATTTTGTTGAAGATATTTACTGGCCCATTACATTGGGAGTCTTCACTCTCTTCTATACCTATTATCCTTAGTTTGGTCTTCTCAGTGCATCCTGGGTTTCCTGGATGTTTTGGGTTAGGAGCTTTTAGCTTTTTGCATTTTCTTTGACTGTTGTGTCAATGTTATCTATGGTGTCTTCTGCCCCTGAGATTCTCTCTTCTATCTCTTGTACTCTGTTGGTGATGCTTGCATCTGTGACTCCTGATTTCTTTCCTAGGTTTTGTATTTCCAGGGTTGTCTCTCTTTCTGATTTCTTTATTGTTTCTATTTCCATTTTTATATTCTGGATGGTTTTGTTCATTTCCTTCACCTGCTTGATTGTGTCTTCCTGTAGTTCTTGAAGGGATTTTTGTGTTTCCTCTTTAAGAGCTTCTACCTCTTTACTTGTGTTCTCCTGTATTTCTTTGAGGGTGCTATTTATGTCTTTCTTAATGTCCTGTATCATCATCATGATAAGTGATTTTAGATCTGAATCTTGTGTTTCCGGTGTGATGGTGTGTCCAGGACTTGCTATGGTGGGAGAATTGGGTTCTGATGATGCCAAGCAACCTTGGTTTGTGTTATTTATTTTCTTATGCTTGCCTCCTGCCATCTGGTTATCTCTAGTGTTACCTGCCTTTGCTAAGTCTGACTGGAGTCAGTCCTTCCTGTGATCCTGGTTGTATTAGAACTCCTCAGAGTCAGGTAGTCTCTGTAACCTTGTGATTCTGGGATCCTGTGACTCTGAGCTTGTTAGAGCACCTGGGAGTGCAGCAGCTTCCTCTGGGTGTTGTGGGACAGTCTGTGAGGAGTTTGCATCCAAAGTCCTCTAAGGACACCAGCCCAGAGAGACCGGAAGGAACCCAAGCCACTCTGCTGGTGGAGTTCCTGTGTGCTTGGTCCTGCAGGTCCCAGTTAGTCCTGGTGTTGGGACAGATGTTGGGTCCTCCTCAACTCCGATCTTGAGAGTGTCAGAGCACCTGGGAGTGGAGCTTCCTGTGGGTGTTGTGGGACTGGCTTCAGAGCTTGTGCCCAAGGTCTTCTCAGGACACCAACCCAGAGAGACCGGAAGGCTAAATGATAAACATTATTAAGCAGCTTATCAAGGGTGTTTTGTGAATCATGCCTGCCAGTCATCACAATAGAGATCAAAACTTATGTTAACTGATTATTTCATAATTTAATTAAATCAATATTAAAATCATTATAAATGAATGTAAACCAGTGGTTTGGGGTGTGGACAAATGATTAAAAGATTAGTTGTGCTTGCTGTTCTTTCAGGAACCAAGCTTTAGTTCCCAGAATCTACATCAAACCCTTTACAATTGTCTGTAACTCTAGCATCAGGGGATGCATGCGCGCGCGCGTGTGTGTGTGTGTGTGTGTGTGTGTGTGTGTGTGTGTGTATGTGTGTGTTTGTATTTGAGTCAGTTTACATTTTTTTGTGTTTCCCTTTTGTAGGAGATATCTGGACTGTCTATTTTGTGATTTAAATTGTTCATATATGCTTTTCTTTGTGAAAGTTTAGAAAGATAATCTGCTTAATCACAAATATGTGGGGAGAAAATCAAGGATAGTTTTAATAGGTTTTGTCAGATATTTGAGGGTATTCTTTTCTGCTACACCAAAACTTGACAAGTAATATTTACTTAAAGGTTAATTAAATGTGGAATCTGGATTAGCTAATGCACTTAGTGAACTCTGTTCCATTATGAGGAAAGGGAGTAGGGGATAAGTGAGGGTTTGGGAGTCTGAATATGGTGAAGGAATATTATCTACACAGATGGAAATGCCATCTTGAAACTCATTATTCTTTACAACTAGAATATACTAACAGTAAAAATTAAGAATGTTATTGAGAATTCATTGAATTTTTATTAAGCACTACTGTGAAACTTTATGCATTGATAATTCAGAAAAACACATATTTATTCTAAGTTTGCATCACTCCAGATGCTATTGAATTTTATAGTAGCAGCACAGAAAATTGTATGTGTCCAGCAAAATTGTTTCCTAGAATTATAATTTTCCCTTCAGTGTTCAAATATTTGACCTCAGACACTGCTATTCTCTATAAATGAGATCATTTTGATCATGTGTTTTAAAAAGTGTCTTCAACTTGAGGGCTGGGGAGTCTGAGAGAGGTTGGAAAGAGGATCGTTTGGCATTGCTGAAGGGAAGGGAAAAAGGAAAGTAATGTACTTCTCTTCCACATAAAAACATGATTAAAATTCTTTCAATCATTACAAAATCATCTTCCAAATGCACATGCCTGTAACTATAGTATTAAGTAATCATTTTAAGGTCAAAAGTAGCATTCAGTATAGAAACAAGATAAACAAAATCACAGTGTTTGTTATATGGTAGACAGCTACTTCTTGATGTGATGGTTAACTTATAGTATGGTTGATACCTAGTATCACTCCACTGAAGAAAATTGATTTTGCCTTTGCCAGTAGGTATCAATTGTCAATAGCTGCTGCTTCCTGCTTCTTCTTCCTCTCCTCACCCCTCCTTCTCCCCTTCCTTTCTTCTCCATCTCCTTCTCTCCCTCCCCTTTTCCTCATCCTTCTTCCTCAAACATAACAATAAAACACAATATGATGAATCAAAACCTATCATATAGAAGTTGAAAACCTATCAGGAGAAAATGAATCTCAAGACAAGGCAACCAACCAAGTCAGAGAAAACTCATTTTCATAGTCAGCAGTCTCATAAACACAGAAAGCTTATAGAAAAACCATTTGTGTAAAGAATGTCTTGTGAACCCATATAGGCCCAGTGCTCACTTTTTCAATCTCTGTGAGTATATATGTGACTTAGTGGATTCAGAAGGTCTTTTCCTAGTGTTCTCCAATCCTCTGACTCTTTGGGATTCCCTGAGCTCTGAGAATAGAGATTTCTTGGAGACCTTCAGTTTACATGAGCTCTCTCTCTCTCTCTCTCTCTCTCTCTCTCTCTCTCTCTCTCTCTCCTCTCTCAATAAGCTGTATTTGGTTTTACCTTAGTTCTGTGCTATATCTAGTCTATAATTCTTGGTTGCCCATAGAGTGTTGTGAATGGATTTCTTCTCATGTGTGGGCCTTATGTCAAAAAAGACATTAGTTGGCTATTCCCACATATTTTGAAAGCAGGACAGAAATTAAGTCAAAAGTTTCATAGCTAAGTTGGTGTCTACCTTTCTCTGAAACATAGTAGGGAAGATTCCATATAGGCATCTGTTTGACTTCTTCATGTACATTGAGTTGAGTAGATGTGGTGCTTGGCAATAGTCCCCTACTACCAGTTAATAGAGGACAACCCTTTGTTTTAGCATCAACCAGGGTTTTTCAGGTATTTCTGTTGGATCCCTTTGTCCAGCAATTCAATTCAATGTGGCCCAATCCTGACACTGCAAGCCTTGCCTGGTTACAAGAAAGAGCCATAGTTTTCTTTATTAGGAGTCCTTATTAGCATCACTTTAATAGATTCCAGAAAGCTTTCACTGTACTAGGTTTTTCACCCCCAAGACCCCCACAATTCCAATTGTATTTCCCAGCATTCTCTCCCTCCATCCTACCTTGCTACCCTAACTGATCCATCATGCTCAACCTCCACCTGCCCTCAGTATACCCATCAAACTTTCCCTTTGCAAGGAAATTTTCTTTTCTTCAGACTCCCTCCTCTTTATTTATAAGTGAATATATACCATATTTGCCTTTGAAGACTGGGTTATTCTCTTATTTAGGGATTTAATTGCTATGAATAGATACCATAACCAAGGCAACTCTTACAATAACAAACATTTTGTTGGGTCTGAATCACAGTTTCATAGGTTCAGTCCATTATCATCCTGGTGAGAAGCATGGCATCATACAAGTGGGCATGGTGCTGGAGAAGGAGCTGAGACTTTTATATCTTGACCTGAAAGAAGCCAGAAGTCTTCTGTAGGGAGCCAGGAGCTGACTCTCATTCCACACAAGGTGGAGGTTGAGCATAGGAGTACTCAAAGCCAGTCTACGATGGGACACACTTCCTCTAAAAATGTTACACCTACTCCAATAAGGCCACACTTTCTAATAGTAAAACTTCTTTTGGGCCAATTATATTCAAACCACCACAGTAACTCAGGGTAATTTTACTTGAGTCCCACCCATTTCCTGAATGTTTACCTGTGTGTTCCTTTGGGAATATCTGTAAAGGTCAGTAAATTAATGAAGGGACATGGAAACTAGTTTGGGGAGATAGAACATGTTGATATAAGGGATTAAAAGGACAATCCTGGTACAGGAAAAGTTCAATGGCAAGGCGATAGGAGTGTACTCACATTAAAAACATTTCAAAAAAGTTCATATAGAATACTACTATAGAAGCTTCCTAAAATATATACAATGCATATGTAAAACTTTTAAATAGAGTCACCTTATACTGGAACAACAGTGCTTCTACTAGATACTACAGGATAGTAAACAAAAGCCTATTGCTAGAAATGGATTACTTCTTTTGGAGTTGTTAGCCAGGGAGGATCCATAGACATCCAAATATTAGAGGATATTGGTAATTCTCTGGGAATACTCTACAACTTAAAAATTCTATTTTATCAGACACACCTATGTGAATCATAATGCATGGATAAATCAAGCTATAATATTTGTGGTAACTTCATCCTCTACTGACTAGTTTCCATAGTGCGTAAAGGTCCTAGGGAAGGTACTATAATGATACTAGAAGAGAAAAACAAGGATAAATTTTACCTAGCTATGAACTCTAAGAGATAAAACAGAGACCAGTCAGGGGACAAATGTACATGAGCGTAGTAGTCAAGCTTGAATACGATGGAACAATGGCTTTCCTGTGTAGTAACAAACTACTTTCTGATTTTATATAAGGCTAACTGCATAGGAAGGAACCCATGTAAGGCTTAATTATCAGGACCCTGAATTATTAAACAGGTTGTCTTGATAGAGAACCTACCACTATTGTTCTGTTAATGGACATAGTATTAAATATACTGAAAATAGTTTAGCATTATATCCAGAGATATCCATGCTTATCTCTGTCAACCTTTATCATAAAACTTTCTTTGCATTATATTATTAATAACATACCAATCCACAACTGGGAGTAAGACATTGAAGAATTCTCAGTCCTAACGGCACCATCTATGTCACCCTCACAACACAAGGCATAGGATTTGTTGTGGAAGAGGGGAAGAAAAGATTATAAGATAGTAGACAGTGGGTGATGGCAAGAAAATTATGTTTTCTGGACACATCACAGCAGTTAGTTACATATAGGAATCCACAGAGAGATAGAGAGAGATGATAGAGGTAGAGAGATATTTTATATACATACATATATATGAATATATGAATATATATATAACATATAAAATGTAAATATAAAATATATATTATATATATATAGAGAGAGACACAGAGAGAGAGAGAGAGCAAGAGAGAGAGAGAGAGAGAGGGAGAGGGAGAGGGAGAGGGAGAGAAGGGGGGCATAGAGTTGGATACATAGGTAGGAGAAAGACTGGATCTGAGCATTCAGAGAAGTTGTTAATAGGACAAAAAGCACATGGAAAGATATTCTGAAAGGATTAATTTTAAAAAGAAAAAAAAAAGAAAAACAAAACTTTACTCCTTAAGCACCTACTGAATGAGCAAATGCAGTTAATTCTTGAAGTCAAATGTGGTTTAACTAGAGGAGCAGTTACCAGTGGCTTTTTGTAATTGATGTGTTTTACATAAAAGCACCATTTCATCTATTCATGGGCTGCTAACATAAAAGGCATGGCATTTGTGTGGAAAGTACAATTGGCCTGGTAATTTTTCATCACAACTGGAGTCTTTTATCTTCTGTCAATCAACATAGGGAAGCAGAGAATAGCTGCATCCCTCTCCTTTAAAACCAGATTCAGGGGGCCACAGCAGCAGTTAGGAAGACAATGTCGGGAAAGCTTCTGTCTTCCATCACTAAACCTATCAAACAGAAATGATTTTCTTGATGGTAGGCTAGAAGCATTATTAAAGATAATTGTACAATTTATTCCATAAATGGGGAATTACCAAAAAATGTAGAAATCCCATTTGGATTGTACAGATTTATCTCCATTCTTGCTTTACACAGAAGTATAATGCCAGTTTAATTACTTAATAGCACACCAATAACTTTTATCTGATGTACATATTATTTCTTCATTAACATCCAAAATGAAAAGCAGTTCACGGTGCTTAATTTCCTTAATGTGGAAGTTCCAATGTGAGGCTTTTAAAATAGTAAAACACACACACACACACACACACACACACACACACACACACAAATTCCATTAACTCTTACATCATTCATTGTATAAAATAATACTTGGAATTCAGTAATACATTAGTATCCTTTTGTGTTGAACAGGTTTTGAAATCAAAATAAGATACTCAATTGTCCACTGAAAAATATTTATTTACTGGTAAGGTTTAAAGACATATAAATATGTAGATATTAAGCACTATCTCCTATTCTCTTTATTACAATACAGTAAAATTTGAAGTAGCATACAAATCTTTATGTTAAAATATTTTTTATGTTAAAATTATTCTAAGTTGAAAAATATTTGATAGTAAAGTTTGTATATAGTTAAGGCACACGGCACATGTGTGATCATTATACAGACATATGTCTTGTGCAATGATTGAAACAGATTATTCAGATGTCCAACACCTCTATATTCTAGATTGTGACAGGAGTGTCACACTACATGCTACAAGCAAAAGCTGGCACCTTTGGCTGACATTTTCCCACTTCTCATTTCCAGAGGCTTGTAAACATTAGCTGCATCTACCACTTCAACCTTTTAAGATTTTACACATATGTGATACACAGTATTCATCTTTCAGGATCTGGATTACTTCTTTCATATGTGCTGTGTAACACTGTTATGGCAAAGAGTAAGTATCCTTTATTTGGACTGGTGATGTACATTAATATGAGTTCCTGATTCTGAGCAGTGTTATGATTCGGCTTTGTTACTTATGATATTTATTCTTTCTTATACACACACACTGGTGACCTGGCCCGCAGGTCAAGTTATTTGGGGGAGCGAGGAGGGTCACAACCTGTGAATAAAGGATGGGCGAGAGAGACGACAGGACTCAAGGAAGCATTGCTTGTCAAGAGCCGTTTACTTGGTGGAGCAGAACATATTTAAAGCAAAAATCTTGGAGGGGAGGGGAAGAGGAAGGAGGGAGATGGAAGGTTATAAAATCTTCTGGGGTTGAGCTCCAGGGTAGCAGGTAGGGAGGGGGTGGATTTCCATGAATGTTCTTTTCTCAGGGCCAAGCCGGATCCTTGTGATTATCAGGCAGGATGTTAGTCTCAGGGTTCTCAATTAGCTGGGACAGGATGTTTATCTCAGGGCTCTCATGGTTCCCAACATCTCCCCCTTGTCTGTGTAATAAGGTCAATTGGACCATCACAATGAAGCGCCTTGGAAGGAGGCCTCTCAACCTCATCTTTGAGGTCTCATGATGGGAGCCTGAGCCTGGTAGAGGGCAATGCTCAAACTCTTACCCATCACTAGGTCAACACTCCCACATGGGGCTGCCCTGTCTTAGGTGGTCGAGACTTAATGCCAGCTCCATCTCTGACTTACCAGGTCCCTTGTCGTGGGGAGAGAGCCAGGGTGGGTCAGGGCTGATGGCCTTAGGCTTTTTGAGTAGAGGGGGAGATGAGATGGACCTTACCTAGCGAGACCCAAGGTAAAACCTATCTTTCCAGCGGCCCTCCTGTGAGACCAGAAAGTTGAAAGGCTGGCCAAAGGGCAGGGAGTCTGGGGCATTTGAGGCCACAGAGATGGGAGACTGCGATGGCTCTTCAGTGTCAAGGCAATGATAGTGGACCTGCACTGGTTTGGTAGAGGAGTCAACCTGATTCTTAACAAAGGTAGTTAGACGATTGAAGGCCCAAAGGCCAAAGGAGAGAAGAAGAAGGAGGCCCACAAATGGTCCCAGCAAGCTGGGAAGGAGGGTGGTGAGCTATGGGGAGGCAGAGAGCCAATTTTGATACCAAGATTGTTTTTTCTCTCTGGCTTCTTGACATTCTTCTAGATCCTTAGTAACTTTATCTAAACTATTTTGAGCCAATCCAGTCTTACTTACATAAAAACAACATTCTTCTTTGAGGGCAGCACACAGACCTCCCTCTTTTAGAAACAGTAAATCAAGGCCTCTCCGATTTTGGAAGACCACCTCAGCCAGGGAGTCAATAGAATCTTTAAGTTCTTGTATACCATCTCTCATGTTGGTAATGTCTTTATCAATAAGGTAGTGTAATTCTGCAAAACCTTCTTTGGATGTAATCAGAGAGGCAATGCCTGTGCCTGTGCCCATGGCGCTAATGCCAAGAATAGTGGCAATGATCAGAGCTGTAATAGGTTCTCTTTTCATTCTGGGGTGGATGGATACCCCCTTTTCTACAAAATTCAAAAATTCTTCAGGGTTATGAACAGAGAAGAGAGGGAGGAGAATAATCATAACGCATCAATCCCAATTACCCAGAAAGATAGGGGAATACAAAAAAGGCTTTAAGCTCAGAGAGCAAGCAAAATAAGTATTGTTAGGTGCAAGAACATACATATAGGTGTGATTAAGAATAGTAGTCTGATTACAAACTCCTGTAAGGGACTGAGGAGGGAGCATATTGGGGCCTAGAAGGCAAGTGCCGATCCCAGAAATGGACTGAACAGTTATGCCACTCTCAGGGCCTGAGGTGGAAACAGCCATGGAAGTATTATTGGTAAAAATGGGGGTGGAAAGCAAGGCAAAGCCTTCATAAAATGGTGGGGTTGGGGAGAAGCACATCCAGCATTCCGGATACTTAGAAGAACTTAGATCATTTTTGAGCGTAGCAATTGAGGCATTGGCTAGCTTAATTATGAGCTCTGCTGAACATGGGGGCCCAGAAGGAATAGTGGGCTGGAATAGGGTTGGAGGTGGGGGGCTGGGAAAGAGGGGAGGGAGAGGAGAGGGCGAACAGGGACAAGTGGGCCGCAGGAGCGGGGCGTTGAAAAAGGGCATTGGGTCCCGCTGCAGCAGCATTTCTATAGGGGACTTCTTTACGGAGTTGAAGTTTAATTGTAAGACCAAAATCTTTTCCTCCTTTATACACTTGAAGTCCCCATTCAAAAGACCTAGTTATCCAGGAATGTTTTTTTCCCCTGGGCTGTAAATTGTATAGAAAGGGGGTTGCACCAATTCTTGCACTCTTCAAATTTAGGGGTCATGGGAGGATTCAATCTGGTAACAGTACTAAGGTCCCATGAAGAGGAGGGGTCCCAGTAAGTGTCTCGGGTGGTTTCGCAACCCCAGCTTCTACAGAAATAATCGGGGAGAAGCTGCACTGGTGATTAAGCTCGAAGCGTTGATGGGAGCTGGGGCAGACATAAATTGGAAGGAGACTGAGGGCAGCCCTACTTTGATGATTGTAACAGACCAGGGGGGCATTGATGCCCATTTCTAGGGGAATGTGTGGCCAAAAGGTGGAAGGAGTTCCCCAATCTGGGTCGGCCCCAAGAGCCAACACACAGAGATCTACTTGTAGGGTGGGCCAATGGGGAACGGTATCAAGTTTAGATGTGAAATTAACAACATCACCGGCCTGATTAATAACAACCCATGTAAAGTTGTAAATCATATAGGGGCCCCGAGGGTGTAACAAAAAACTCACAGTTGGAGATAAAATATAGGCCAGGACCAAATGAAACAGCATTCTGCAAGGAAACAGAATTAATATTTTCCTCAGGGGGGTCCCCTGGGGGAGGGGGATAAAACAATTTGACCAGATGCTCTGGTAGCCAAGGAGCATTCATTTCCTTCTGGTCATAAATACAGGCATGCCCTTTGCCCCAAATAAGAACAGGATCGGGGCCATGCCATTGATGTGTGAGTGGATCTTTCCACTTAGCCTTGGCTTAGGTGGTTGATGTGGAGGAATGCCAAAGGCAGTCAGCTGCTGAATGTCCAGACTGATCTTGTTGTAAAACAGGGCATGACTCAGAAGAAGATGACATCCTTCCTACAGTAGTAGGATACAAAATGCCCTATGATGATTGCAACTTAGTAAGCATGGCTTTGAGAGTCTGGTGTGCTCTTTCTACAATTCCCTGGCCCTGGAGGTTGTAAGATATTCCTGTGACATGTCTAATCTGGAGTTGAGCACAAAAGGATTTAAAGGAGGAACTGGTATAACCAGGGCCATTGTCAGTCTTCAAAATTTTAGGTTTAGGAGCGATGGTGAGGCAATGAAGAACATGGTCAATTACATGTTTAGTAGCCTCCCCAGCATGGAGGGAGGCACAAATAAAACCACTGAAGGTGTCAATGGACACATGAATGTATTTAAGCTTGTTGAAGGCAGAGAAGTGGGTAATATCCATCTGCCACAACTCCCCAGGTACAAGGCCGCGAGGGTTGACTCCCAGATGTGGTTCAGGGAGGAATGTGATACAAGATTGGCACTGTTTAACAATTGCCCATGCCTGTTCTCGGGTGAGAGAGAACATGAGACGAAGGGTATGGGCATTGAGGTGATGTAGTCGGTGGGCCTTTCGAGCCTGAGTAAGGGGGTCCACCAGAGTGGAGATGGTAGCCCCCAGGAGAGGTATGTGGGTAGCAAGATCTACCTGTGCATTTTGTTCGGTCAGGGGTCCGGGGAGATCTGAGTGTGCACGAATGTGGCCAAGAAAGAAGGGCTGGGAGCATCTGGAGATAAGGCTTTGAATCTGAGCAAAGAGAGGAGAAGCTTTAGTATCAGGTTTGATGAAGGAGACAATTTCAAGGAGGACAGAGGGACAGAGGAGGCAACGTAGGCACTATCAGTATACAGATTGAAAGGAATATCTGCAAGGAGTTCAAAGGCATGTAGGACTGTCTCTAACTCAATGAGCTGGGCAGAACTGTGGGGTGTCTGTTTTTGAAACATCTTATCATCAATGGAGAGGGCTGCAAGGCCTGTGGAAGAACCATCTATAAAAAGGAGAGGTGCTTTTGGGATAGGAGAACTCTGTGTAGTTTTGGGGAAGACAACAGGATGATGCTGTAAAAACTGAATCAGTTTGTCAGGGGGATAATGGTTATCAAGGCGGCCAGAGAATGAGATGCAGGAGATGGCCCAGTCATCAGAATATTGTAGGAGCCACTGGACCTGGGTTGTACTATAAGGGGTAATAATAGAGTGGGGGTCCTGTCCAAAAGTCTAGTAGCGGCCTTGCAGCCCTGTTGGATGAGGGAAGCTACAAGAGAGGGATAGGTGGGGAGTACCTTGGAGGGCGAGGCAGGGAGATGTAGCCAAAAGAGGGGGAGGTCCTGTCACAGTAATCCTGTTAGAGAAAATGGGGAGGGGAAGATGAGAAGGGAGAAGGGATGGGAAGGGTGATAGTAAGAGATGGATTGTTGAGAGATAGCAATGTCCACCTTATGTAAGGCCACCGTGGCCTCCTGAGAGAGCTTCCTTGGAAAAGAGGGGTCCGAGTCACCCCAAAGAATATCAAAAAGGGGCTTGAGGTCTCCGGTTGTGAGTTTAAGATAGGGGCGCAACCAATTGATATCTCCAATTAGCCTTTGAAAATCATTTAATGTATGGAGGGCGTCTTGTCGTATTTTAACCTTTTGAGAGTGGATGAAAGAGGCTCCCAACTCGAAACCCAGGAAAAGAAAGGGGGGTTGCTTTTAGATCTTCTCAGGGGCAATCTTTAAACCCAAAGTGGTCAAATTGTGAACTAATTCTTGGGTAATTGGGGAAAGTTGGTCTTCATAGGGTCCTGCCAATAAAATGTCATCCATATAATGAATAATGTATAGGAAGGGGTATTTTAAACACAAAGGGTCTACAGCCTGGGCCACATATTTTTGACACAGGGTAGGACTATTTGCCATCCCCTGAGGGAGGACTCGCCACTGAAAATGGGGCGAGGGCCCAATCTGATTAGTAACAGGGAGACTAAAGGCAAACCTCTTAGAATCTTTTGAGTGGATGGGAATATAGAAAAAGCAGTCCTTGAGGTCAATAACAAGTTTAAAAAACCCACGTGGAATGGCTACGGGAGAGGGGAGGCCAGGTTGTAGGGCTCCCATGGGGACCATGGTTTTGTTAATTTCTCTGAGGTCTTGAAGGAGATGCCACGACCCACTCTTTTTTTGTATGACAAAATTGGGGTATTCCACGGGGAAGTAGAGGGCTCGATGTGACCGGCCTCAAGTTGCTCCTGCACAAGCCTTGAAGCAGTGGCCAACTTATGGGATGGAAGGAGCCACTGATCAATCCAGATGGGGAGGTCATTTTTCCAAGTTATTTTATCAGCCTGGAGTGCAGGGAGAGTAGTGGTTCTTATGAAAAATTTTCTTTGTATCCAAGGCCATGGTGGTCATTTTTGGGGGTGGGGATTATAGGGTCAGTATGACCCTGACTATCTCTTCCCAGACCCTGGCCTGGGAGAAACCCCTGGTCTAAAAGTTGATGAGTAATGGTTGGAGAGGGGCTATACAAAAAGACTCCCATTTGGGAAAGAATATCTCTCCCCCACAAGTTAAGGGGTAAGCCTAGAACAATAAAGGGTTGTACAGTGTAGAATGACTGTCAGGGTCTTCCCACCGTAAGATTTTGGAACTCTGAAGGGTATTAGTAGAGACCCTGATGCCCTGAAGGTGGGTCAATGATGGTTGGCATGGCCATGTCGAGGGCCAGGAAGTCTGGGACAGGACAGTAGAATCTGCCCTGGAATCAAGGATACCTTCATAAAGGCAACCATCAAGCTTTATTTTAAGACGAGGCCTGTCAGCGGTCAGTTGTTGGACCCAAAAAATGGATGGCTCAGGAGGGTGGGCCGAAGGGAGGGTCCGGGCCTCTTTAGGAGACCTTAAGAAAGGTAAGGAAAGGGCTCGGGTGAGAACCTGACTGGGGAAAATGGACAAAGGACCCTGGGTGGCAGAGACAAAAAGATATATTGAAGATGAGAAGGGAGGTCTGAGAATGACAGGGTATGTCAGTAGGCCTATGAGGGTGGAGGACACGTGTCCTAAGATGAGGAGGGAAGAGTGGGGAGGGAGGGAACCAAGGAGAGAGGTGGTTAGAGACACGACCCCGTCTTCAGGCCTCAATATTGTTGAGGTGGTGGCACAGAGGTCCAGTCCTGTGGGGGAGGAAGCTGAATTTGTATAGGAGTGGGGCTGGACGAGGGAAGGGGAATCAATGGCAGGGGGAGTACAGTCTGACTGGAAAGGGGTGCCTGTCCATTCAGTCCCGATGCAGGCTGAAACATTATAGGACCAGGGCCCCGGGACTGGCCCCCAAGGGAGTTTCCCTGACACAGGGGAAGTGGATTACCCATAATATCTGTCTTTGAGCGGCAGGTGTTGGCCCAATGGCAGCCTCTGCAGCAGCGTGGACAAACAGTGTTAGGAGGGGGGCGATAAGGGGTCCGTCCGGTGTCACTATTAGTAGCCGGTTGAAGTGGCAGGCCTCGAGGAGGCCCATTAGGGCAGTCAGGGGCAAAATGACAAGACTGGCCACAGCGGAAACATGAAGAGTTCCTGGAGACAGAAGCGGCGCCAACGGCCATAATGGCCTTGGTAAACTTGTCAGTAATGGGGTCTACCTCCCGGCACATCTGAATCATTTCATCAAGGTCTTTCCCTTTATATCTGCCCCTCAAGGCTGTTTTGCAGGCTGTATTGGCATTTTCATAGGCCAATTGTGAAAATAACTTATTATAGGCCTGACCAGTGCCAAGGGAGCGTTCGGCTGCCTCCAAAAGATGGGCCACAAAGTCACTGAAGGGTTCTTGAGGACCCTGTAAAATTTTTGTCATAGGTGAAAGAACAGTCCCTGGGGAGGGAATGCTTTTCCAAGTAGGGAGGGCTGCAGAGCTGGAATGGGACAAAAGGCTAAGAGAAAAAGCACGCTGTTTTTCATTGGTGGCATATCTCCCCTGGCCCAAAAGTTTACTAAGGGACCATATATGAGCAATGCAGTGGACTTGTTGGTAATTTTTTCTTATGACATCATGGCACTGGTCAGCCCAATCGGCACATCAGGCAAGAAATTGACCACAAGTGAGGACTGACTGAGCAGTTGTAATCCACTCATTTGGAGTCAGGTGTCCACCTTCAGCAAGGTCTTCAAGGAGTGAGAGGGTAAAGGGGGCGTTGGGGCCATAATTACGGACTGCAATGTTCAGCTTTTCAAGCTTTTTAAATTTAAGTCTATGAAAAATGGTGGGACTTGCCGCCTCCTCCCCTCCTTCGGAGTCACTACTGGCATCAGACAGTCCCTCACCATCTCCCTGATCGGAGCGATCAGAATGAACAGAGGAAGAAGATGGGTGATTATCAGCAGGGGGAGGGTCTGCCTGTCCTCCGTCAGCTGCAGAGGGGTCGGGCCTGGTGGTCTCTGGCTGTGTCTGGGAATGGGTAACAGGAAATGTAAGGGCGGGGTTAGGGGAGGAAGTCACTGGAGCAGAAAAGCACATTGTCAAAAGTGAAAGTTGTTTCTGAAGGCGGACAATCTCCATGGTATCAGAAATTTGATGTTGAAGCTAAGCCTTAGTCCTACAAAAACAGCCTGAGAACTGAGAGGGAGCATAAGAAGGGCGATGCGAGGGGAGACGTAGGGGGAGTGCAAGGGGTGCAGGCGGAGGTGTCTGGAGAAGGGGAGGCCAATCTTCAGAATGGTACTGCATCTCGGCATAGCCAGGCTCAAGGGGTTCATTAGTAGGTTCTACAAGAAAGGCAGCAGTGGGGGCCGACGGTTGTGAGGGCACCGGAGGGGGACGTGGTGACCGCAGAGACAAGGAGGGAAGGGTCTTACTAGGTGTAGGACCTTGGGGGTGGAGGGGAACGACAGGAGCGCAAAAGGGAGAGCAGCCTCACTCCATGGAGGAGGCAGGATCTTCATAGGTGGGCAGTAAAGAGGAATAAAGAGGTGACAAAGAGGAGGTGACAGGGCCAGAAGTGGCAGGTGGGGGTTTAGGCAACAGAGGCTTTTCAGAGGATTCCTTAGCAGGGTTCAAAGAGACTTGAGAAGGGCAGGAGTTGGAAGGCATATCAATAAGTGTAAAGGAAGAATTTTGAAGAGACAAATAACAGGCTGCACGAGAGGGCGGGAGGGATTTGCGCAGGCAAAGCTCAGCCACTGACAGAAGCTGTTTATGACCATTTTCATTTTCGGCTGACTCGATCA
>NW_022196893.1:949229-977694 GCF_008632895.1 Mastomys coucha | reverse complement strand
AAATAAAGAAAATATCTAAAATAAAAACAAAAACAAAAACAAAAACAAAATCTTCTGGGATTGAGCTCCGGGGTAGCAGGTGGGCAGGGGGTGGATTTCCGTGAATGTTCTTTTCTCAGGGCCAAGCTGGATCCTTGTGATTGTCAGGCAGGAGGTTAGTCTCAGGGTTCTCAATTAGCTGGGGCAGGATGTTTATCTCAGGGCTTTCATGGTTCCCAACACACAGGTTTGCTTCATTTTAATATTTTCCCCAAATTAGGCTACTAGCTTTTGTGGGTAGTTTTAGATTTAATTTTAGAGACTTCCATACTTCCACATTGGCTTTTCCTAAGGCATATACTAACTTATATTCCTGCTAGGCATATTCAAATGCCTTATTTTCATAAAATTGCTAATGACAATCTCTTGGGTTTTGGTAACAGCCCTTCTAAGAGGTCACTATTTATCTCAGTGTAGATTAGAGTTCCATTCCCCTAGTGATTTGCAATTTGGAATATTTTGTATATAGTCATTACATTTGATTTTAATGAAGCAGATAGGGTTACCTGCCTAAGACCTGCAAGGCCAAAAAAGGAGAGAAGACATAAAGGTGGGATTGAGACAAGTTTGGAAAAACAAGGCCTTTGTAGGAATGCAAGGGAACAACAAAGGGTAATGTGTAGACACACATGAACTTGTTAAAACTAACATTTAAAAAATTGATATACTACAGAAAAATAAAAAATCAAGAATGAGAAATGTAGCAAAGTCTGCCAGGTATGACACATCATTACAAAATATATGATGGGCACTTAGCAGAGTTTAAACATGGATAGACACTAAATACCTATCTCTGTCATCTGGGCTTCAGTGCACCTAAATACAGAACAGATCCATTTGGATGCAAACTATAATTTAGTGACTTCAACATCTTTCCTAAGAGGCAACTTCCTTGGTTTGTTATACACTTCCCTATGATAACACTGCAATCAATCCTAATTAAGGATATAACATTTAGACTTGAGTTTTGGGAGTGTTTCTCCAAAGCGCTAATGTGCTTCCTGTATTTTCCTTTAAGTGTTCTCTTTACCTTCATTGGAAAGCACAATCAAAGCAGCAGTGCAGGCTTTCTTTTGGGAGACTATAAAATGCAGAAATGATAAAATAACAGGAAATGTCTTCCACCTCCAGGGACAGAGAGAACATAGCACTCTGAGGGTATATGTATGTATAAATGCATACACACATGTTTTCTTGTTTCTTCTTTTAAAAAAATGGTGTTTTGCTAGCATGCAAAAAATATTTTGTTTTCCATAGTCATATATCTGTATCAGTGTATTATGGACTCCCTCCATACAGATGTATTTTGCAGAAAGGGTCTAACATATGTTTATTGTGATGTTCATGACAATGGTAAGATTAAATTGTTGCAGTAAATCTCCAACCCAAATATGCCCCGGCCATGAAAACACAACTCAATTAATATGGATACAAGCTGTGCACCAAAATTGGGCAAATCTACCAGTACACTACCATCTTCCCCATCTATGAGACCCCGTATAACGTTTGGTTTTGCCAGGCATGTGCTTCTGCTCTGCTTTCCTTCCATCTCCCAGTTGTCATCCTCTTTCCCCATCCTTCTCTTTCCCAATTTTCAGCTCCACATTCCCTTTATCTGCCCAATGACCAGCACTAGTCTTTATTTTACAAATTAAGGTGGGAAGAAGGTTTACAGGAAATCATCTGAGTGCTGACTCATTCTTTGTTTGAAGCCCCTCACAGGAGAAAGGAATTATTTTCAATTTACAAATAGACACAGACCTATCTGCAACATTAATTAGTGTTCCTTCAGTTCTAATGGACATTAAATATTATCCCTGGGAAAGGAAGTTGCTCTTGTGGAGCACGGCTTTGAACAGTTGGCTCTACCACTGTCAACTGAGTTGTACTTTTACCTTACTCATGAGGCCTTCAGACCCTTTGCAAAGTTCTCTACTAGGCATTCCCAGTTAGTTTCTCTTTAATTCTTCAGTCACAGAGGTGCTGCACAGATCTCTGATGTGGCTTGGATATTTCTCTCTGTTTACTTCCTCACAACGGCCATTTCCCAACCCTGCAAACACAATGGAGTTTATATTCTCACTTTTGTATGTTTTCAGCTTCTGTATCCCTATTTTTATGTTCTAGATATTTATTTATATATTTTTTATTTAAAAATAAAATAAAGTTAATGTATATGCTATTAAGTTCTCTTATGGCACTTCTGTTATATTCTCTCCTACACTCTTGAAGACTCTTGTATCTAGCCAACCTCCAGTTTCTTTCTGCTTTCGTGTCATAAATGTCTTTATTTATAAACCAAATTTCCAATACCCTTTCCCCTTTCTGGGTTGATTACATTTCCTTTTTCATACACATACCCACACTCACACTAACTTCTACACAATGAATAAATATTGAGAGAAAACATGTAATTTTGTCTTTCTGAGACTTTGTTATATCATTTAGTGTATTTTCTAGCTCTCTTTTCCTGCAAAATTTATAATTTTGCTTTTCTTTATGAAATAATAATTTTCATTGCATATATACCACATTTTCATTATCCATTCATTTGTTGGAACTGAATTGCTGATGCCTAATGATTTTTAAAGAAAATTCTAATGTTCTGTAAAGGTATAAGACTCCTTGTTATTGACAAACTCACTTATTGGGACTGGCACCAGCCTTGATAAAATGTGCTATTGTAGAATGAATGCATTTTCTGAATTTCAAGTGCATGTCTGCAAATAGTGATCCATTTGCTTCTTGCTGGAAGTTTTCTACATGTAGATTATGATGTCCAGTAGGCTTTTATTTTTTTGTTTTTTGGTTGTTGGTTTTCTTTCTTTCTTTCTTTCTTTCTTTCTTTCTTTCTTTCTTTCTTTTTTATGAATTATTGTATGATTTTGTCACTTTGGGAATGTGTTGGCGTAGGAACATTTGAATAGTTTGAAGGAGAGATTTATTCGTTTAGGTGTTATGCCAGAAACAGTTTTGGGTTTTTAACTCATACCCATTAAGGGTGTGCCCTGCGTTCTCACAGTTCTCATCAGTACTGTATTCATTATCATCATGTTGAGCCCATTCTTTCAATGTTGACTTTCTTTTTTCCTTCTGATTTCCTACTGGTTTAGACACTCGATGTCCTAGGTTTCCGCTTAAAGGTTAAAAAATTTTAAAATTATGGTTTTAGTTTTTCAGTTTCTTATTTGCTTGTTATATTGTGAGGAAGGTGCTTCTAATATAGGCCAGGGCAGAGGTAATAATTTACAGCTACCCCTGACTCTGCCTCTCTAGCCCTTGGATAAGAGCTGCAGACTCCCATTTATAGTTCTGTATTTAATTTGAAATGTAGTGGGAAGGGGGAAGGAAGAAGAGAGAAGGTGGGAGAAAATTGCATTGTAATGTATTTGTGACCATGGTAACGTTTGATAATTGTTCATGAGTTTTCCAAGTTTGCTGCATATGTCTAGTCTTTGCTGACTATCACTTTAATTATAGCGTCACATTCTCTATTACAATGGCATGGCAAAGGGAAACAAATCTGTTCTTTATTCCAAAGCTACTCTATTTTTGTTGCTATATGTTTATTTACAAATAATATTATTGCATAGATTATAGGTGAAGCGTTTGCTAAATGTCTTTTGGGTAAGGAACACATATTGCTAATATTCATTGTAATCATTTTTCTAATATGTATACACTTATCTTTTACTGATTACTATCAAAGCCAAGGTCTTCTTCTTGATAAGAAAATGCCACCACTTCTATATATCCAGGCTTATCAAAATGTATCAAAACTAGAATATTTTACTTTCCTGAGAAGAACTTAACTGTTGAGATGAATTATGTGCTGAGTATAAGGTAGGTAGTCACTACATGGCCAAAAAGGAAACATGATAACTGGAGGGGGCAAGCATCCCTTAATCCCCTTTGATGGCATGAACTCATGGACTTATGATCTCCTCATAGGCTTCCCAAATAACCTTCCACCACTCAGCAGCAGCACTATCCTGGGAACTAACATCAAAACACAAGGTTCTTTGAGAAAATACCCAGCATCTAATCTGCCATACATGGCTTGGCTCATAGAAGGACACTTATATTTATATATATATATGCCATAAAGTTTATTTGTGGTTGAATTACACTTGTTAAATTGATATTTTGCAATAGATTTGCGAATTCTTTGTTTTACAGTTTTATTATACACAGTACAAACTTTAGGATCATATTTATGCATCTGCCAATATTGCAAATTCATTCATTTCATTCTTTCTTAAAAATACCTTCCTATTGTATAATTTAGAATACCTCTGTAATATCAATGCCAGAGTGTTTATTTCAAAGAAACTATTTCTATTCATCTTTGTTCATGGAATACAGTTTTAGTGTGTTTAGAATTCCAAATGACATGATTTTTTATCTTTCTTTATATTTTCTTCTGATTTTTTTTGTTCTTTAAAAATTCAAGTCAAAATATTTTATTTTTAAGTTTATTTCTACATTTAAATAATGCCCAAAGACTACTTTTATAGTGCTTTCAGATGCGTTATTAGGACATTTCAAAGCATTACAAAATTATTTGCTTAATTTTTGGTCTGTAGACATTCTTAATATGGACATTAAATAAAAGATGTCATAAATTTTCCAACAACCCATTGTTACTGAACATATGTTTCTGTTGCATTGCTGTAACTATTTTGGGTTTTATTATCAAATCACACACCCTCTATGCTGTAAATATAAAAATTACTATTTCATATTTGGATTGGCCATGTTAGCCTCCACATTAGAGAAATGCTAATGTGGTTATTTTCTGTTTGCACTTGCCTTATATTGCTTAACATCCTGTCCTCTTGAACATTCTGTTTTGCTAAAAATTACGGAACTTCAATCTTTATCTATAACTTAGTACTGTATCCAATTATGTTTCCAATAACTCTTTTCTTTATATCCATCCAATGTTGGGCAATGTAGGCTGACGTTAGTCACATCTTAGCTATTTTGTAAAGGTCTACAATTAAACACAGGGTTGATGCTATCTTCTTGTTATGCTGGCTGGCTAAATTTTTTTCTCAGCACTTTTACCCAGAAGTAGAGTGTGTGGGTCATCTGTTTGATCTCCTCTTCAGCTGTGAGGTCTCTGCTGTTTCAGGACCTGTTATGCAGTTCACATTGCCATCAGCCATGTGTAAAGAGTGCTCAACAACCATCTCTGCATTTGGGATATCCCTCCTTGACAAAGACCTTTCTACATGGGTCTAGAAAATAACTCAGTGTATTTCACTGATGGCTAATGACACTGAATTTTTTTCCATTTGTTCTGTATTCCCACTGCTGCCTCTGTAAATGAGTGTTCACATAATTGCACATTTTTCAGCAGATTTGACTAGTTATTTGGCTTTGGTTTTGTTTTGTTTTGACTATTACTAAGGTTTGGAATTCCTCATATTTTCTCTATACCAGTCCTTGCCAGATAAATGGCCTACAGATGCTTTCTTTGTCTTTCTTTGTGTATTTTTTTACTCTGCTAATCCTTTAGTTTTCAGTTTTTAAATTTCTTAATTGGTACAACTTTGGTGATTGAATGAAAAGGTAACCTACATGAGTGAAGTAGTTCTGTCTGAATTTTACTCTAATATTCTCATTAAGGATTGCTCCATTTTGCAATGAATTTTTTACAAGTTACAAGATGTCGGTCACATTTCAGCTTTCTTCATATGGAGAGATAGTTTGCCTAGCACTATTTATCTAAAGGAATATCTTTCATTAGATTAGCAGTTTTGGCACTTTAATTTTTTGACCTTTTTCCCCTTTATTTATTAATATATTCATTTTAAATCCTTCGCAGTTCTCTTCCTTCCTCTCTTTCCAGTCCCTTCCTCCAACTCTCCTTTCCCTATTACATCCTCCCCTTCTCTTCAGGAAAATGAAAACCCCTCTTGGTACCTACCTTGCATATCAGGTTGGCTCAGGACTAGGTGCATCCTTTTCCATTGAAGCCAGGCAAGGCAGCCCAGCTAGGAGAATGGAATCCAAAGGCAGTCAACAGATTCTGAGACAGAGGCAGCCCCTGCTCCAGTTGTTATGGGACCACTATAAAGACAAAGCTACACATGTGTAGGGGGCCTAGGTCCACTTCATGGATATTCTTTGGTTGGTGGCACAAACTCTTTCAGTGTCCATGGGCCCAGTTTAGTTGGCTTTGTAGGTCTTTTTTTTTTTCTTGGATATTTTCATTTTTTACATTTCAAATGTTTTTCCCCTTTCCAAGTCTCCTCTTCAGAATCCTCCTACCCCATCCCCGCCTTCCTACCTCTATGAGTGTGCTCACCCACCTACACACCCACTCCCATTCTCCTGTCCTAGCATTCCCCTACACTGGGACATTGAAAACCCTCAGGTCCAAGGGCCTCTCCTCCCACTGATGTCCAACAAGGCGATCTTCTGCTACATATGTGGCCCCCATCCTCTGCCACAGGGCTCCATACCCAAATAGCTCTGGAAGAGAGCTAGCCTGTGCAGACAAGCCTGGCACTTTCTTAAGAATCAGCTTTCAGCAAATACATGGGATTTTAGTCATAGTACTTTTTCTTTGCTTTGCTCAGATGCAACATGTGGAGACTAGGGAGAAGGCACCAAGGCACCATTGTTAGGCAAATATCTGAGCACAAGGACTAAAATTTGGATCCCCAACACCCTTTTATACACCATACAATAGATATGATGTCCATCTTGTGATCTTAATGCTTATGGATCAGAGTAATGGGATCCTTGAAGCAAGCTCTCCAAATAGTAGCTGAATCAGAATCTGCGAGTTCAAGTGAAAGATGGTCCCTCAATGTATGAGATAGAGAGTGAAAATGGGAGAATAACGTCAACCACTGTACTTCACACACATACGAATGTATGCGTGCATATGCACATTATGTGCCCTTTCCCCAATGCACCCCTCACACACATGCACGTGAACACACACACGCACACACACACACACACACACACAAACACACACTGCAAAACAGAAAACAACCTAACGTGGGAACAGTAATAACTAGCCAGCACTGAATTTTCCTATAAATGCAGAAATCTCCCTGCAAAGTACTGCCATACAAGTACCAGTTTACATAGGTGGGGTTTAAGCAGGGCAAAATTAAACCTCAAAAATCCTTTTACCCAAATCAGCACTGGTTTTCTTTTTCATTTTTCTGCATTTCTTAATTGTTTTTAAAGCCAAATGTCTTAGGGTTATTGTTCAGGGGTGCATCATTTGCTTAGCATCACTGCCCTGAGTTTTAATCCATCACACCACAAAGAATGAAGTTAAAAATAGAACAAAAGTAAAAATTAATATCTTTTAAATACATGCTTTAGTTGAATTAAATATGTTTGATGTTATCCAAATTAATCAGCACTTGTTTAATGTTGTATCTTAATATCTGGTATTTAGTACATCTAGTTGACTGTTCATAACAGGTTCTGAACTGCTTTGAGGAAGAACGTTTTTCTGCATCTCTTCTATTATAAAATCTCTCCAATCGTGTTCATAGCCTCTTATAGGAAACCCTAATCAATATTATCAGCTACCTTATTCCCTAATTAATAATACATATTTTAAATTATTTCTATGAGGATTTTTTTCTTGGACTATAATCTAGAACCCCAACCTTAAGTTCTAAATGTGTATAGTACTAACATCATGCTAAATTATATCTCATCTTTCCAATTTGACCTCTAAAAAGGAACAGGTAAGACATTTGGTAAATCAGTGAAAAATGGTAAGCCCAAATTCATTTGATGGTGAAACTTGCCAGCTTTAGCCTCTACATTTGACAGATCTATGCACATGGATATCACTCAATTTCTCTGGCTATACTTTCTTAATAGTAATGCTAACTCCATTTCAAATTATATCTGATAAATAAATGAATTCTCATGACACAGAAGTTTAAAGTTCATATCTACTTAATACACGAGCAATAAAGGTAATTCTATTATCATTTATATATACACATGTATGTATACATTTATGTGTGCATATATATGCATACTCTTCTAGAGCCCAGAAGTTGATGTCATCTGTGCTTCTCAATTGCTTCCCACACTGAATTTTTCAAACATGATGTATCATTTATTCTGCTAGTTAAACTGGTCTACGAGTCCCATAATCCTTCAGTCTCAGTCTCCTAAATACTGAGATTACAGACAGCCACCAAAATACCTGGTTATAGAATAAGTCCTGGGAATTTGAACTTGAGTCCTCATGATTTCTTCAGAAAGCACACACTATCACTATAAACTCTATTTTCACTTCAAAATAATATCTCAATTTTTGACATTCTAATATTTATTGGTTTAGTGTTATAATTACTACCTTTATTCTGAACAAATTCCTCCATAAATTTAGAAAAATATTACCCCTAGATAGGCTATAAAAATACCAACATCTAAGTAAAAAACATACAAATTACTGGTCTAAAATATAAATGTCATTGTTTTACATTTTAATGACTATCATACCTGCCATTGAACATGGTAGAGTAGTACATACTTCAAATATGAAAAAGGTCTTTCCTTTGCAATGTAGTTCATATAACTCAGTAGGAATTCTCCATAACCTTTCCTGGGTCTTTCTTAATTTGTCAAATGTAAGTGATAATAGGCCTCTTATCTTCTGAAAATGAAGCAATCCTTTTGATTTTGAGCAGAGAAATTTTTCATACATTGAACTGATTTGATATCAAAATGCATATATTTGAATCTTATCACCTTGCCTTAGTGGTACTAAAGAAGATAAGATAATTTTACAAGATTAGGTTTCATCATTTGTAGATGTAGGTAAACATATCAACCTGATATCATTGCTGTGAAGAATTGATATAGATAACATACTCAAGCTGCTTGGTAAACATTGCATCATCAACAAATCTTAATTTATTTTCAATGAGTTGCTTTATTATAATGGTTCCTAATCTCCTCCCCACCCACGAGTAGCTTAGACTCTCATAAGAGGGAATTTTAGTCAAAAATTAGGCAGACCTAATGGCAGCAGAGCATAAGCACTCTACTAGAAGAAGTTCAATGCTTAAACGCACACTAAGCCCAGCAAGCCGTTCCACTTCCTTAGTGCTCAATTAAATACACCAGTGTCACACTTGGAACTGTATTAAGTCTGCTCAAAGGCACAGGATGATTTATGAAGTGATGCCCCACTGCTCCAGCAGGAATGCATTTGCATGATAAAAGGGCCATTTGATCCTTACTTAATTTTCAGAGAATTGCTTTCCTTAAGCCTTATTCTTGGCTTGTTTTCATTTGGAAGATTTTTTCTTTGACTCATTTAAGAAGTACCCTTCCTCACACTACCACCTAAAGCAATGAAAGCTTGGAGATACGATGTTTTGGTCGTGAATTTACTTTTGGGCTGAACAGAAAAATAAAGTTTCTAGTAGCATTTAATTATATGGTGTCAGAACCAATGGTATCTGTAAAAGCTACATCCCTATGATAAATTCCCACAAACAGTGTTTTTAAGCATGGAAAATGAAGCCTGTGTAGGGTACTAGAAATGTTGCTATGAACACTACTGAGGTTGAAAAGTAATCAAAAGTCTTACTCAGCTTTTAATCCTGTAAACTTCAATAATGACAGGTATGACAAGATGTATCAATTAGTGCTATGATGGGGCATAAATGCTATAGGAGTAGCTAAGTGTTTTGTGGAGTTTCATAACATAAGACATAACCTAAACCTACAACTAACTGATCAAGAACCTACTTCTAACTGGATCAAGAACATACAGGTGTGTATGTTACTGACCTTAGGGGAGAATCTACTACTTTTAGTCCACTTAAATGAATGCAGCATCAGACTGTTCTCTAAATGTTTGATTTTATATACTTAGATTAATGTAGTTCTCAACCCTCATTAAAGAAAATTTTCTTTTTTGTAGTTGATGGAATTTAATGGGCCAATGAACAATGGGTCAACCTTCAGAGAATAAGAGACTGAGGCAGAATGTCAGTGAATGGGGTACGAGGCTGAGACAGGTATCCCTCCTGCTTGTGTTATATCGATGTTGCTCATCATTGAAGGTGAGCAAAGCATGGGTATAAGACTGCATTGTGCAGTAGAGTGGAGATGAGAGTAGCCAACGATTTTTCTGATTTTATAATTTCAAGATTCCCCCCATATAATATGTTGCCATCCTCATGGTGAAATTACTGTCTAATGTCAAGCTTACTGTTTGCTCTCTTCACTGACTGTGTTCTTTATAATCTGGTTTACCCTTAGATGCAATGGAAGGAGCATCACCTGGCATATAAAAAGCTACATGTATGACTACTTAAATCAGAACTTGTTAAAGAAAGAATCTTCTCTATACAGAGCCAGATAAAGAAACCAGAAATTATGACTCATTGTTAATATTATTTTTGTACTTTCTCCCTATATTTAATCCATTAAAAATAAACATTGATATAAAATTGGTATAAAGCCAGAACTATTACCGATAATAAATCAGTTCCTGTATAGTTACTTTTGACATGTGGTCATTGTATTAGTTTCATCATGGAAGACAGAGGGAGAGAAGGAGAAATAAAAAAGAGAGGGAGATGGAGGGAGGAAGGGATAAATCAATGTAGGGAGGTAGGGGGGAGAGAAAGAGAATGAATACACATATACATGCTTTTCATATGGCTGAGATCCAAGATCCATATTTGGATATCTGGAATAACTTTTTGGGCCAGGAGATGGAATCTATGACTTTAGATTTGTAGGCCAGTTCTGTGGATGATTGGATGGTTTTTGTGTCACTAGTAATTATGGGTCCATAATGATTCATCTAGACAAAAGTTACTATTACAAGAAACAAATATTAATGCCATTCAATTTAGCCTTACTCAGAAAAAAAGTACCAAAGACAGACAACCTATGAAACATTCTAAATTGTCCAAATAATTCTTTTATGATCATTTGTAATTCCATATGATAAATGGTACATTCAATGAAGTTTATTATTTCTACTCTGAACCATACTCAGGTGACCCAGGAAGTGTTCACTCACCCTATTCCAGCCCATATCCTGCCATTCAGATTCTACTTCCTCACCCATTGCAGATATACCTGATCTACCTGATCACAACTGGTGGATTCAGAAAGGAGAATCAAGACAGTATGTTGGTAGCTTAGAAATCTCAGGTGGTAAGGAACATAAGAAAAACAGAGTCTCAGGAGGCAACTTTACCAAGGCATCTCACTTTAATGAGGGTAACAAAGGCTATTTAAATCTCATATGATAAATCTTTGGAGATGGGTAGGGGCTATTGGGGTGAGAGTACATCATTGGTGGGGACAGGGGTGCAGGTAATGCAGCACCTCTATCATAAGGAGGGATTCCCAGTGCTGTTGGATGTGATCTTATGAAGGGAGAGAAAGTTTAACCTGGCTAACCAAGCTACATGGCCTCTGGTGGGCAAAGGTGGAGGCACAGCACTACATTCACTGGGACTCAGAGGCCCATGGCAGAAGCCAAGAGATCCTACTCCTGAGGATCTCAGGATGGAATTTCCAGGGTTTGAACACCCAGCAATTCCACTCTTGCCCTGAGCCTGCTCCCAACAGTTCCACAGCTCCACATAACCCAAAATCCTGATGATATTGTTTGTGTTTTTCCTTTTGCTGACAATATACTTTACTAAACAATTACCACATTTGTATGCAAAAAAGAGATTACACTAATTGTTATTTATTTAATGAGGCAAATTATTGACAAAGAACACCTGAATATTAACTTTTCCTTATGAGTTAAATGAAAATTTCCTCCATTAAAGAAAATTATGATCTTCCTTGACTGCAATATTAACGAAAGTCTTCAAAGTGAATTTTGGTAAGGGGTTCCTAAAATTTAGGTAAAATTTAAAGCAGTTAAAAGACTTTGTTATTGTTTTACTAATGTTTTTGATTTCATATTTTTCTCACTTTGGAGCTATCAGTACCAGGCTTGATATGATGTGTCTGTAAATTATACTTATATCATTATTAATTGTTGCTGGTCTTAATCTATTTACCTTCATCCAGTCTATTCATTCAACAGTCATTTGACTTGAATACCTTATATTCTACGGGTTTACATATAGTAATTCCATATTACAAATGATCCAGTATATTAATGTGTCAAATGAAATTCATTCAAATTCATTTCATTACAAATATAATTTTTTAAAGTATTTTTTCTAATGATTTTGAAGGAATAACTATAAAATCGAAGTACACACAAAACAACCACCTATATTTTTAATTGGATATTTTATTTATTTACATTTCAAAAATGTTATTCCCTTTCCCTGTTTCCCTTCTGCAAACCCCCTATCCCATCCCCCTTATCCTGCTTCTATGAGGGTATGCTACCATCTACCTAACCCCTTCTGCTTCATTGCCCTAGTATTCCTCTACACTGGGGTATCAAGCTTTGACAGAACCAAGTGTCTCCCCTCCTATTGATGCAAGAAAAGGGCCTTTCAGCTCCTTCAGTCCTTCCCCTAACTCCTCCACTGGGGTCCCTGTGCTCATTCTGATGGTTGGCTGTGAACATCCACATCTATATTGGTTAGGATATGGCAGAGTCTCTCAGGAGACAGCTGTATCAGGCACCTGTCAGCAAGCACTATTTGACATACACGATAGTGTCTGGGTTTGGTGTCTACATGTGAGATGGATCCCCAGGTGGAGAAGTCTCTGGATGGCCTTTCCATCAGATTCTGCTCCATTCTTTCCCCCTGTATTTCTTTTAGACAGTAGCAAATTTGGGTTAAAATTCTGGTGATGGGTGCATACCCCTATCCCTCAACCAGGGGGCATGCCTAACCTCTGGATATAGTCTACACAAGT
Source organism: Mastomys coucha (assembly GCF_008632895.1). NCBI lineage: Eukaryota > Metazoa > Chordata > Mammalia > Rodentia > Muridae > Mastomys > Mastomys coucha. Next base: position 964,785 of record NW_022196893.1, on the reverse strand, counting down.
TCTCCCTCCCCATTGTGGGGTATTTCAGCTACTGTCAACCTGTGAGGTCCTGGGAGGATCTTGATTTCCTGGCATATAGGACTATCTGGTTGCTACCCACAGTTCCCCAAGCCCCATTGCTACACAACTCTTTTCAAATTCCTGACCCTCTGTACACCTCCTCCATCTCCTACCATTCCTGATACTTCACCTCTTTTTCCCCTGCTCCTCTTTTCTTCCTCTAAAGGTGCTCTCATCCTCTACTTTCCTTGATTATTTTTGTTCCAAGTTCTAAGTAAGACTGAAACAACTAATCTTTGGTCTTCCTTTCTTCTGAGCTTCATGTGGTCTGTGATTTATATAATGGGCATTCCATTCTCATTGCCTAATATCCACTTATCAGTTAGTACATATTATTTTTTGTCTTTTGTGATTGAGTTACCTCACTCAGGATGATATTTTCTAGATTGATCCATTTGCCTAAGAGTTTCATGAAGTCATTGTTTTTGATAGCTGAATAGTATTCCACTGTATAAATGTACCACATTTTCTGTATCTATTCCTTTGTTTAAGGACATCTGGGTGGTTTCCAGTTTATGGATATTATAAATATGACTGCGTTGAACATAGTGGAGCATGTGGTCTTATTACATGTTGGATCATCTTCTATATATATGCTCAGAAGTGGTATAACTGGGTCCTCAGGTAATATTATGTCTAATTTTCTGAGTAACCACCATATTTATTTCCAAAGTCGTTGTACCAGCTTGCAATCCCAACAGCAATGGAAGTGTTCCACTTTCTCCACATCCACACCAGCATCTGCTGTAATCTGAGTTTTGAACTTAGCCATTCTGGCTGATGTGAGATGGAATTTCAGGGTTGTTTTGATTTGCATTTCACTGATTACTAAGAAAGCTAAACATTTCTTTAGGTGCTTCTCAAACATTCTATATTCCTCAGTTGAGAATTGTTTGTTTAGATCTGTACCACATTTATTAATAAGGTTATTTGATACTCTGGAGTCCAACTTCTTGGGTTCTTTGAATATATATTGAATATTAGCCCTCTATTGGATGTAGGATTGGTAAAGATCTTCTCACAATCTGTCGTTTGCCATTTTGTCCTATTGACAATGCCTTTTGTCTTACAGAAGCTTTGCAATTTTATGAGGTTCCATTTGTCAATTCTTGATCTCAGAGCATAAGCCATTGGTGTTCTCTTTAGGAAACATTCCCCTGTGCCCATGTGTCCGAGGTTCTTCCCCATTTTCTCCTTTATTAGTTTCAGTGTATCTGGTTTTATGTAGAGGCTCTTGATCTACTTGGACTTGAGCTTTGTACAGGGAGATAAGAATGGATTAATTTGCATTCTTCTACATGCTAACCAGCAGTTGAACCAGCAACATTTGTTGAAAATGCTGTCCTTTTTTTACTGGATGGTTTCAGCTTCTTTGTCAAAGATCAAGTGACTATATGTGTGTGGGTTCATTTCTGGGTCTTCAATTCTATTCCATTGACCTACTTGCATGTCACTGTACCAAAACCGTGTAGTTTTTTTTTTTTTTTTTTTTTTTTTTTTTTTTTTAAATCACAATTGCTCCGTAGTACAGCTTGAGGTTAGGGATTGTGATTCTGCTAGAAGTTCTTTTATTGTTGAGAATAGTTTTCACAATCCTGGTTTTTTTTGTTGTTCCAGATGAATTTGAAAATTATTCTTTCTAACTCTATGGAGAATTGACTTGGAATTTTATGAGGATTTTATTGAATCTGTAGATCAATTTTGGCAAGTTTCCATTTTAACAATATTAATCCTGCCAATACATTAACATGGGATATCTTTCCATCTTCTGAGATCATCTTCAATTTCTTTCTTCAGAGACTTGAAGTTCTTGTCAGACATATATTTCACTTGTTTGGTTAGAGTCACACCAAGATATTTTATATTGTTTGTGACTATTGTGAAAGATGTCATTTCCCTAATTTCTTTCTCAGCCCAATTGTCCTTTGAGTATAGGAAGGATCCTGATTTGTTTGCATTAATTTTATATCTAGCCAATTAGCTGAAGTTGTTTATCAAGTTTTGGAGTTCTCTGATGGAACTTAAATATACTATCATATCATCTGCAAATAGAGATATTTCGAATTCTTCCTTTCCAATTTGTATCCCTTTTATTTTCTTTTTGTTGTCTAATTGTTCTATCTAGAACTTCAAGTACTATACTGAATAGATAGGGAGAGAGTTGGAGCCTTGTCCAGTCCTGACTTTGGTGGGATTGCTTCAAGTTTCTCTCCATTTAGTTTGATGTTGTCTACTGGTTTGCTGTATATTGCTTTTACTTTGTTTAAATATGGGCCTTGAATTCCTGATCTTTCTAAGACTTTTATCATGAAGGGGTCTTAGGTTTTGTCAAATGTACTCTCAGCATCTAAGAAAATCATCATGTCTTTTTTTCTTTGAGTTTGTTTATGTAGTGGGTTACATTGATGGATTTCCATATATTGGATCATTCCTGCATCCCTGGGATGAAATCTATTTGATTGTGGTGAATGATTGTTTTGATGTGTTCTTGGATTCAGTTTGGGAGAATTTTATTGAGTATTTTTGCATCCATATTCATAATGGAAATTGGTCTGAAGTTCTCTTTCTTTGTTGGATATTTTTGTGGCTTATGTATCAAAGGTAATTGTTGCTTCATAGAATGAATTGCGTAGAGTACCTTCTGTTTCTATTTTGTAGAATAGTTTGAGGAGTATTGGTATTAGGTCTTCTTTAAAGGTCTGATAGAATTTTGCATTAAACCCATCTGGTCCTGTTTTTTTTTGGGGGGGGGGTTGGGAGACTTTTAATGACTGCTTCTATTTCTTTAGGGGTTAAGGGACTGTTTAGATGGTTTATCTGGAACTAACTTTGGCACCACCTGGTATGAGTCTTGAAAATTGTCCATTTCATTTAGAGTTTCCAGTTTTGTTGAGTATAGGCTTTTGTAGTAGGATCTGATGATTTTTAAAAATTTCCTCAGTTTCTGTTGTTATATTTCCCTTTTTATTTCTGATTTTGTTAATTTGGATACTCTCTCTGTGCCCTCTGATCAGTCAGGCTAAGAGTTTATCCATCTTGTTGATTTTCTCAAAGAACCAGCTCCTGGTTTTGTTGATTCTTTGTATAGTTCTTTTTGTTTCTACTTGGTTGATTTCATCCCTAAGTTTTATTTTCCTGCCATCTACTCCTCTTGGGTATATTTGCTTCTTTTTGTTCTAGAACTTACAGTTGTGCTGTCGAGCTGCTAGTGTATGCTCTCTCCAGTTTCTTTTTGGAGGTACTCTGAGCTATGAGTTTTCTTCTTACCACTGCTTTCATTGTGGCCTATAAGTTTTGGTATGTTGTACCTTCATTTTGATTAAGTTCTAACAAGTGTTAACCACCTACATTTTTATGTAGAGAATCTTAAAATAAAATTATATATTTAAAATTTAGGGTTCTTTTTAGAAAAAATTTTAAATAGTTTACTATAACAAAAATTCTATTTTTTCAACTCATATATCAACTAGCACATAGGACTCCATCAATAGTGTATGATTTTATGTTTTTATTTATTAAATAAAATAAATTTATTTTCAATTAATAAAATCAATAATTTATGTCTATTTCTTAGTTTCTACAATTTGTCTGAGTTTTATAGACCTCAGTTAATTACAGGTAAATATAACTATCCATGGTTTAGCAGGATATAACAATTTTTCTATCTACTAGATTTGGTAAAATCTAAAGTCTATGATCTGACTTATACTTGATTTCAAATTGAGAGTTGAATTAAAGGAAGTTACCCCACTTCTACTGAAAGAAAGAAGTGGGATTATTTAGTTTGACTTACATGAAATATTTCAATTCAGACTATTCATTTGGCAGGGTAGGTAAGTACGAGGGGAAAGAAAAGCAATTCATCCCAGGTATTCTAACGTTTGAGGTCCCTGGAGCCCCACAATGGTATTCCTTTGGTTTCTACAGTAGCACTTTATCAATCACAGGAAACCAATGGTTCTTTCTTTCAGAGTAATATTGTGTCTTGAAGTTGGTCATTTGGATTGCTTCCAGCTGTTTCTGTTTCACCAGTCATTTTTTTAAAATTGTGCTTCCTGTGAGAAGCCCTTCATCTATTTATCTAACATGCATTTTAAGTATCATGCGGTGAATATATCATTGAGTAATTAAAACGCCCAATCATAACATTCCTTTGAAAACTTTCATTTTAAATAGAGACAAAAATGAGTATCAATAGGACTTTATATTTTAAACCACCTAGGCTGGATTATGTAATATAAGTGTGTAAAACGTTCAAAAATGATTTAACTCATTTACTAATTATAATTAATTCATTACAATTCATTAATATAATTGAATATCTTGCCAGGATTTCCTTTATCTGATTAAATAATATGAGTATGGATTTTATATAAATATTTATATTTTAATCTCACTGCTATACAGATGTATAATGGGAATCTCTTAAATTGTATAGTTTGGTTCCAACATGCTTTAAATGTCAGAGAAAATTTTCCTGCAGTGATTTTCTAGAGACAAATACCATATACTTATGTGTGAAGCAAAGATAACATTTGACAAAGACTTGTTTACTATCATTTGTTATATTTTATGCTAATTATTATATGCCAATATCAAAGATGCAAAATATCAAAATGAAAAGTAAACAAATAACCAAATGCATTTATCTTATTCTAACACTTTGTTTTTATCATATAGTACCTGAACATCAATAGAAATAAGATAGCAAAGTGATTTATGATTGTTATTATGTTCTGATGCTGGTTTTAGTTAGAACAACTGAATCCAAGTAAACTTCCATGGAGTTACTCAATATCCAACAAATAGAAATTAGCTCTGTAATTTCAATTTCAATAAACAGTCTAGGGAGCATCATGGTATCACTAGCTCTTCACTCACTGCTACATAGATAAATTTAAATCACCTGTTTCTAATGTTCAAGAGTATTTATCTTCACATAACCTTACCAAGCAAGAACCAAGTTTCATACATGATGTAACATTCCCAAAAGACTAGCGAAAGTGACTTTTAAAGCAAACACTAGAACATCATTTTCTGAATCAAGGCACATCCTTCCTTTTGCTTGAGAAGTTACTTCATTGATAGTTCAGTTAAAGCACTTTGTTCAGTTTGTTCAAAGGAAATAACTAGAATCTGTCTATTTTTCTGAATAATTAGTTCCATTGGAGTCATCAGCTGTCCAACCATTAACACCATCATTACTGCTTATTAGTGTCAGTGTTTCATCATGTTGGATTTTTTTTTTGTTTCTCTTCATATTTATAAAGAAACTTGTTATCTTTGTTCAAGTGACAAAACTCTTTGGGGTGGTACAAATCCCTTTTTCCTGGTGCATTGCACCATTCTAACAATTGGAAAGAAGAAGAAGAAAAAGAAGAAGAAGAAGAAGTAGAAAGAGGAGGAGGAGAAGGAGGAGGAGGAGGAGGAGGAGGAGGAGGAGGAGGAGGAGAGGAAGAAAATGAAGAAGAAGAAGAAAGAAGCAATAGTAGCTGTTCTGGGTAGTAAATGACTAGCTGGGAAAGGTATATGGAGAAAGCAAGAGATTCATAGCTTTAATTGGGCAGATAATATTAATAAAGATAAAATTAAAAAGAAGTATGCTATCCTTAACATCTGGCCATTTACAAGACCCCTGGTGGAGGCAGCAGGTGTTTCTGGTGCAGCTTGCTGTCTGTTGCGTTTGTCGTCTGATGGACATATGGAATGGAAAAAGGTTGGAGGTAGGTTGTGGCATATTCAAGAGCATGCTTCCAGCAGCTATCTGCAGTAAATTTGCTGACCCATCCCCTCATATTTGTGTGTTTATGTACACACAACAGTGTTTTAAGTTGAAATGTGTACCTGGCATCCAGCTGAAACAAAATTAGTGATCTTGTTAGAAAACCCAGAACAAATAGGAAAAAAGGTAAACTTACAAAGTTAGACTGCTGAATTCAGATTTCTGTTCTTTTATTTATAAAGTTTAAGTCTATGAAAGGCATTCATAGGCCAATACTAAGCAAAAAGGTTTAACAAAAAGACAACTAAGAGCCAACCCAAGACAGACATTAAATTTGAGGAAACAGAGTCCCTTCCTGAGCGAAAAAGTATACTCAGCAAGCTATGGGACCACTCAACTGGAATCCTGTGGCCATCTGCAACACACAATGTCTGCCCACACTCTATTTTCTCTCATACCTACTTAGAAATGCCATATGGTTTGGGGGACTGATAAAGTTGGTACAGACAGGGTTTATTTAATGAAAAGACATTCATACTCATTTTCATAATGCTGGCAGCATCTTTGTGCTGTTCAATTGAATTCCTGTGAGATTCCTCCTGCCCCAAATTGCTTTAGCCATGGTAATATTTATTGTATATTATCATATTCTAAATTACTTTTTCTGCTTCATCTTTCCTTGTCCTTAATCACCAGACACCTCATCCTAGTCAGTGGTAATTTCAAGGAGGATCCTCTGTTTTGCATATGGGTATTAAATTGATATTCTTTTAGAATCTGTGCTTCAAGAAATGCAGCCATTCATTTTCTTTTTTATCAGTCACCCATTCAATATGTGTCTCTGGCAAATCAGAGCTGGATGAGCCTCTGAGAGACAAGCTACAGTGATAGGCACGCATGCTTTCCTTTGGAGTTGAAAAGCTCAGTCAAGGTCGAGGTCTGACCACTCATTTGAAGAAGCTTGAGGTGTATAGAGATAAAGTGACTTAGGGAAATGATATAGCTAGTAAATAGCTGAGCAATCACAATACAAGCCACATTTTTCTGTGTTTTCTCCTTGCTGTGTACTTATGTAAACTCTGCTCATTAGTGGGAAAATACATCCTGTTAATGTTGTGTCAATTTGCCACACGTACAGGAATGATTGCTCCTTAAGTTAGGCCTTTCTGTCCATTGAAAACCATTTCAATTTTAGGCTTATGCAGGGAATGTTACTGATTCTGTTTGTGTGATAATTATGGGACAGTCATACTATATCCTCTTCCTCAGGATTTTCTTATGATATACATGGCCTTTATTTCCATTTCAAAAGTTAAAAATGTTACTTTTTAAGCTGAAATCACTGTGCTTTGTAAACATTATTCTAGTGAAGTGGATTTTGATATTCTCCTCATCCTAATATATTTTCTGCTTCTATGAAAACATGGTCATCAGGAGCTTAGGTTCTTACCCAAGCTTCAGATTAGAGATTACATTTTTAGCAGCCTAGTATGTTACCTTGGACCATCTGCCTAGGGATAGTGTGGTGGTATGAATAGGTATGTCCCTAATAGACTGGTGTGTTTCAGTGTTTGACCCATGGAGAGTGGCACTACTAGGATGTATGGCCATGTTAGAATAGGCATGGTCTTGTTGGAGGAAATGTATGACTGTCAAGGCAAACTTTGAGGTCTTCTATGCTCAAGCTCTGTACAGTGTGGAGGTGTGTCTTCTGCTTGCTGCCTGTGGCTCAAGAATAGACCTCTCAGCTCCTTTTCTATTTTATTTTTTCCTGTTTCGAGACAGGGTTTCTCTGTGTAGCCTTGTCTGACCTGGAACTCACTCTGTAGATCAGGTTGGCCTCAAACTCAGAAATCCACCTGCCTCTGCCTCCCAAGTGCTGAGATTATAGGCATGCACCACCACTGCCCGGCCTCAGCTCCTTTTCTAAGAACATGTCTGTCAGCATATGTGTTAAATCCCATCATGATGACACTGAACTAAATCTCTGAGACTATAAGCCAGTTGCAATTAAATTTTTCCTTTATAAGAGTTCCTTTGATCATGTCTCTTCACAGCAACAAAACCCTAACTAAGAGAGATAGTATCACCTACAAAGGGCAGTGCCCTCCCAACATCAATTAGCTACATACCAAAAGACCAGTCTGATCTAGGTAGTTCCACAATTCAGGATTTCCTCTTAGATATTGTTGGTTCTATCAATTTGACAATTAACTCTCCTTTGCTAGAAGAAAATGGCCATGTCCTTGGGAAGTTCATCATTCTCCTCTGAAGCTGTTTGTAATAGTGTTTGAGGAGAGCAGCTCCACATTGTGAATGTTCACACCTTTAACACTGGGGAACTCCTTTCCACCTAGATTGCCATAGCTTTCCAAGGAGACCAAGCCATAGGAGAAACAGCAGTAGAAGTTCATCATGGGTGACAAGCAAGAGGTAGGAAGATAGACCCAGAACTCTTGACACAGATGATCATTGTACAGCCAGTCTAAGTTTCACTCAAAAGCTCTCTATCATCACAGGCCAGGCAAGGGCTCTAAATGTGAATGCTAGTTCTAGAAGATGCTCATGTACAGCCCTATGACGAATGTCCATGTCAACAGGAAAGTCATAATGAATTCCAACCTCAAAATGGACTAGCTCAGGAACAAAATATTATGTGGTAGACATGCTAGCTCCTGAGCAAGTTCCCTACAACAGTGCCTGGATAATTATGTGAATTATCGACTAAGACATCTACAGAAAATCATTCTATTTTAGGTCACATTTCAAATATGAGGTATCATGTAATTTTTTTTGACAACAGCAAGACATGTTATGTACTCATTAATAGAAACATTAAAGCTCATTTCCTGCTAAGTTAAAATTCTTCAGAGCACATCGAAAAATATGTACGAGTGGGTAGAATTATCTGTTTCTCCATATTTGCTTGTCTGTTTCTTTCAAGATGAAATTAACCCTTTTAGAGTTAGAAATCTGTTGATTTCATTACACATAATAAAATAAAGCATGATTCATCTGTGTATTATATATACATATAATAATGTTCTGAAATAATAACTGGTATTTATCTTTTATCTCATAGATATTTCTTTTGTTAAGTACTAAGGAATGCAGGTTCTCTATTTTATGTATAAGAATCTTCCTATGATTATGTTTCACATACTTTTAAGTGCACTTCAATGTGTTCAAGAAGGAAAAAAATGTTTATTTCTCAGAGCAGTGTGAAATAGTAGTTACTGCATGCATTTTATTGCTTAATCCATATGTTATAATGCCAGCTGTCACATACTATGAGTAGTCATAGGGCAATTATTTCTAATTCTTTATTTACATATTTCTAAGACTGAACTGATTAAATATTGTACCTTATTAAATAATAAATGTAATAAAAGCTTAAGTTTAGATAATATAATTAGACGATCAATAAAATTTTAACTATCCTGTTAGTACATTCTGATTTACATATCTTGCTTTTCAGAACCATTTTGATTGAACACAATGATTGATTTTACCTATAAACAACAGGATGATGATTGAGTGAGAGTCTAGGCTTTTGTGTATCTGAAACATGCAGGTTTTTTTTTATTAGATGTTTTCTTTATTTACAATATCTCCTTTCCCAGGTTCCCCTCCAAAAGAAAAAAATAAAAATAAAATAAAATAAAAAAATAAAGTAAAAAAATATAACAATCCTCTGTTCCCTCCCCCATCCCCTTGTTCACCATCTCATGCTCTCTCACTTCCAGGCCCTGGCATTCCCCTACACTGGGGAATAGAACTTTCACATGACAAAGGTCCTCTCCTCCCATTGATGACAGACTTGACAATCCTCTGCTATACACATGCTGCTGGAGCCATGAGTCCCCCCATGTGTACACTTTGGTTACAGTTTTAGTCCCTGGGAGCTCTGAGGGTACTAGTTAGTTCATATTGTTGTTCATCCTATGGGGCTGCAAACCCTTCAGCTCCTTGGATCCTTTCTCTAGCTCCTTCATTGGGGACCCTGTACTCAGTCCAACGGATGGATGGCTGTGAGCCTCTACTTCTGTATTAGTCAGTTAATGTCAGAGCCTCTCAGGATGCAGCTATCTCAAGTTCCTGTCATCCAGCACTTGTTGGCATCCACAATAATGTCTAGATTTGATGGTTGAATATGTAAAGGATTCCCAGTTAGAGCAGTCTCTGAATTGTCCTTCCTTTAGTCTTGGCTCCATAGTTAGCCTCTACAATCCTTCCATGGGTATTTTGTTCCCCCTTTTAAGAAGGAATGAAGTATCCTCACTTTCGGCTTCCTTCTTCTTGAGTTTCTTATGGTTTATGGTTTATACTTTGTGTATTCCGATTTTCTAGGTTAATATCCACTTATCAGAGAATGCATACCATGTGTGTTCTTTTGTGATTGGGTTATCTCACTCAGGATGATATTCTCCAGGTCCATCCCTTTCCCTAAGAACTTTATAAATTCATTGTTTTTAATAGCTGAGTAGTACTCCATTGTATAGATGTATCACATTTTCTGTATCCATTCCTCTGTTGAGGGGACACCTGGGTTGTTTCCAGTTTCTGGCTATTATAAATAAGGCTGCTATGAACATAGTAGAGCATGTGTCCTTATTACATGTTGGAGCATCTTCTGAGTATATACCCAGGAGTGGTATAGCTGGGTCATCTGGTAGTACTATGCCCAATTTCCGGAGGAACCACCAAAATGATTTCCAGAGTGGTTGTACCAGTTTTCAACTCCACCAGCAATGAAGGAGTGTTCTTCTTTCTCCACAACCTCTCCAGTATCTGTGGTCACCTGAGTTTTTTATCCTAGCCATTCTGACTGGTGTGAGGTGGAATCTCAGGGTTGTTTTGATTTGCATTTCCCTGATGACTGAGGATGTTGAACATTTCTTTAGGTGCTTCTCAGCCATTCGGTATTTGTCAATTGAGAATTCTTTTTTAGCTCTGTATCCCATTTTAATAGGGTTATTTGGTTCTCTGGAGTCTAACTTCTTGAGTTCTTTGTATATATTAGATATTAGCCCTTTATCAGACAAATGATTGGTAAAGATCTTTTCCCAATTTGTTGGTTATCATTTTGTCCTATTGATAGTGTCTTTTGCCTTATAGAAGCTTTGCAATTTGATGAAGTCCCATTTGTTGATTCTTGATCTTAGAGCATAAGTTATTGGTGTTCTGTTCAGGAAATTTTCCCCTGTGCCTATGTACTTTCTTTTCTGTTAGTTTCAGTGTATATGGTTTTATGTGGAGGTCCTTGATCCACTTGGACTTGGGCTTTGTACAAGGAGATAGGACTGGATCAATTTGCCTTCTTCTACATGCTAACAGACAGTTGAGCCAGCACCATTTGTTGAAAATGCTGTCTTATTTCCACTGGATGGTTTTAGCTCCTTTGTCAAAGATCAAGTGGCCATAGGTTTATGGGTTCATATCTGGGTCTTCAATTCTGTTCCATTGATCTACCTGCCTGTCACTGTACCAATACCATGCAGTTTTTATCACAATTCCTCTGTAGTACAGCTTAAGGTCCAGGGGGGTGATTCCACCAAAGGTTCCTTTATTGTTGAGAATAGTTTTGGCTATCCTGGGTTTTTTGTTATTCCAGATGAATTTGCAAATTGCTCTTTTTTTTTTTTTTTTTGGTTTTTGGTTTTTCAAGACAGGGTTTCTCTGTGTAGCCCTGGCTGTCCTGGAACTCACTCTGTAGACCAGGCTGGCCTTGAACTCAGAAATCCACCTGCCTCTGCCCCCCAAGTGCTGGGATTAAAGGCGTGCGCCACCACTGCCCGGCGCAAATTGCTCTTTCTAAGTCTGTGAAGCATTGAGTTGGAATTTTGATGGGGATTGCATTGAATCTGTACATTGCTTTCTGCAAGATGGCCATTTTTACTATATTAATCCTGCCAATCCACGAGCATGGGAGATCTTTTCCAATTCTGAGCTCTTCTTCAATTTCTTTCTTCAGATACTTGAAGTTTTTGTCAAACAGGTATTTTACTTGCTTAGTTAGAGTCACACCAAGGTATTTTATATTATTTGTGACTATTGTGAAGGGTGTTGTTTCCCTAATTTCTTCCTCAGACTGTTTATCCTTTGTGTAGAGGAAGGCCACTGATTTGCTTGAGTTAATTTTATATCCAAGTGCTTTACTGAAGTTGTTTATCAGGTTTAGGAGCTCTCTGGTGGAATTTTTGGAGTCACTTAAGTATACTAACATATCTTCAGCAAATAGTTGTTCTTCTTTTCCAATTCGTATCCCTTTGATCTCTTTTTGTTGTCTAATTGCTCTGGCTAGGATTTTAACTGCAATATTGAATAGGTAGAGAAAGAGTGGGCAGCCTTGTCTAGTCCCTGATTTTAGTGGGATTGCTTCAGTTCCTCTCCATTTAGTTTGATATTGGCTAAAGGTTTGTTGTATACTGCTTTTACTATGTTTAAGTATGGGTCTTCAATTCCTGATTTTTCCAAAACTTTTATCATGAAGTATTATTGGATTTTGTCAAATGCTTTCTCAGCATCTAATGAGAGGATCATATGTTTTTTTCTTTGAGTTTGTTTTTATTGTGAATTATGTTGATGGATTTCCATATATTGAACCATCCCTGCATCCCTGGGATGAAGCCTACTTGATCATAATGGATGATCATTTGGATGTGTTCTTGGATTCTGTTTGCAAGAATTTTATTGAGTATTTTTTGCATCAATATTCATAAGGGAAATTGGTCTGAAGTTTTCTGTCTTTGTTAGGTCTTTATGTGATTAGGTATAAGAGTAATTGTGGCTTCATAGAAAGAATTTGGTAGAGTACCCTCTGTTTCCATTTTGTGGAATAGTTTGAGGAATATTGGTATTAGGTATTCTTTGAAAGTTTGATAAAACTCTGCACTAAACCCATCTGATCCAGGGCTTTTTTTGGTTGGGAGACTATTAATGACTGTTTCTATTTCATGAGTAGATATGGGACTGTTTAGATCTTTTATCTGATCTTGATTTAAGTTTGGTACCTGGTATCTGTCTAGAAAATTGTCCATTTCATCCAGGTTTTCCAGTTTTGTTGAGTAGTAGGCTCTCATGATTTTTTAGGTTTCCTCAGTGTCTGTTGCTAAGTCTCCCTTTTCATTTCTAATCTTGTTAATTAGGATACTCTGTCTGTGCCCTCTAGTTAGTCTGGCTAAGGGTTTATCTATTTTGTTGATTTTTTTCAAAGAACCAGCTCCTGGTTTGGTTGATTCTTTGTATAGTTCTTTTTCTTTCCATTTGGTTGACTTCAGCCCTGAGTTTGATTATTTCCTGCTTTTGACTCCTCTTGGGTGAATTTGTTTCATTTTGTTCTAGAGCTTTCAGATGTTCTGTCATATTGGTAGTGTATACTCTCTCTAGTTTCTTTTTGGAGGCACTTTATGCTATTAGTTTTCCTCTTAGGACTGCTTTCACTGTGTCCCATAAGTTTGGGTATCTTATGGCTTCATTTTCATTAAACTCTAGAAAGTCTTTAATTTCCTTCTGTATTTCTTCCTTGACCAAGTTATCATTGAGTAGAGTGTTGTTGAGCTTCTACATATGTGTGGGCATTCTGATGTTTAAGTTGTTATTGAGGAGCAGCCTTAGTCCATGGTGACCTGAGAGAATACAAGAAATTATTTCAATCTTCTTGTATCTGTTGAGGGCTGATCTGTGACTAATTATATGGTCAAATTTGGAGAAAGTAAGATGAGTTGCTGAGAAGAAGGTATATCCTTTTGTTTTAGGATAAAACGTTCTATAGATATCTGTTAAATTCATCTGTTTCATAACTTCTGTTAGTCTTACCATATCTTTTTTTTATTTTCAGTTTCCATGCTCTGTCCATTGCAAATATTGGGGTATTGAAACTCTCACTATTATTGTGTGTTGTGCAATGTGTGATTTGAGCTTTAGTAAAGTTTCTTTTATGAATGTAGATGCCCTTGCATTTGGAGCATAGAGGTACAGAATTGAAAGTTACTCTTGGCAGATCATACCATTGATGAATATGAAGTGTCTCTCCTTATCTTTTTTGATCACTTTAGGGTGAAAGTCAATTTTATTCGATATTAGAATGGCTACTCAAGCTTTTTTCTTGGGACCATTGGCTTGGAAAATTAGATATTTTCTTTAATTACATTTCAAGTGATATCTCCTTTCCTGGTTTCCCCTCCAAAAAAAATCCCTTTTTCCTCCCCACTCCCCATGCTAACCAATTCACCCTCTCCTGCTTCCTCCCCTACATTGGGACATAGAACATTCACAGGACCAAGGTCCCAAGTGCCTCTCCTTCCATTGATGACCAACTAGGCCATCCTCTACTACATATGCAGCTGGAGCCATGAGTTCCACCATGTGTACTCTTGGGTTGGTGGTTTAGTCCCTGGGAACTCTGAGGGTACTACTTAGTTCTTATTGTTGTTTGTCCTAAGGGGCTGCAAATTCTTCAGATTCTTGGGTCCTTTCTCTGGCTCCTTAAATGGGGACCCTCTGCTCAGTGTCTGTATTACTCAGACACTGGCAGGGCCTCTCAGGAGCCGGCTATATCAGGTTTCAGTCAGCCAGCACTTGCTGGCATCCATAATAGTGTCTGAGCTTGGTGACTGAATATGAGAAGGATTCTTAGGTAGAGCAGTCTCTGGATTGTCCTTTCTTCAGTTTCTGCTCCATACTTTGTCTCTGCAACTACTTCCATGAGTATTTTGATTCCTACTCTTGATTAGTGGCTACTTGTGAAGTCTAGGCCTTTCAGAGAATTCAGGGACACACACATCACATCCCTTGGAGGCAGCAGTATGTTTATCTAACTTTGAATTCCCTGAATGTCTTTATACTATAAATAAAGGGTTACTGACTCATTAATTACGGGCATAATAATAGTAGTAATAGACAGCTAATTGTGCTAATACATTTAAATTGGGTTTATTCTTAGTGAACTCGGTCCTTTACCATTGGCATGTCTTCAAACCCAATTTACATACTGGGGAAAAGGGGAAAATCAGCTGATTTTATTTTCGTTTGTGTGTATATTTTTCTTCTTTTTAATTTGAAAGTAGCCAATACTCCATGAGATCTAAGGCAGAATCATGGCCTATCCATTTTCCATGATCCCAGGTTAGCTACTATTCTTCTTTGTGAACCTCTTTCCCTGTCTATCAAAAGAAACTAGATCTAGAACTACAGATCTAGAAGAGCAAAGCTTTCCTAAAACTTGCTGCTCTTCTCAATCTTTTCCAGAAGCCTGCTTATTTCAAGCATCAGATTGGCTAATGGCAACATCCCTATTTCACAAGGGAGTGCATTGAATTGAAGAAGACAATAGATAATTTATTCAATAATACAGCTGGAAATGAAGAATATACAAACCAGTCTGTTTGGTCCTGCAGCATGTGCAACTGGTCTTCAATACAATGTGCCTATGGAATGAATCCTACGGAGTTGGGGGCTTTTAACCTGATCTTTTGAATAAAACTCCTCTGCATGACTGTTGAGCTTGGTTTTTCATACCATGACTATAAGGTTCTGGATGAGATTTTCCATTTTGAGAGGGTAGATTAATGTCTGGTTTACTAAAGATACAAATGTAACCTTGCCTCCTTCCTCTCCTCTGCTCTATTGTTGCAATGATGGACTCAAAACAAGTGTGAGGTTAAACACACTTACCTGCATCCCTACATCTACATCTGGATCAAGTAGTTCTGTCAGGCTCTTAGTCATGTCATAGAGAATCACTTGTGCCCTTCTATGTTAAGCACTTATCAA
>NW_022196893.1:937116-949219 GCF_008632895.1 Mastomys coucha | reverse complement strand
TTAGTGAACAAAAGATGTCTTTACTCTGGAGTTATAACACTACCAAGATCAAGGACACAGAACTTCAAAGTCTAGCCATGTACATTTTTTGATGTGGAGACCCTTGTTTGAAAGATGTCAACACCTCTTGCTTCATTGCATCTAGTACAGTCTACCCCAAAGGGCATAGATCATTATATCAGTGACACATTGTTAGCTTGCTAGTCAGATGTTAGCAGGCATGAAGGTCATTGAAGACAGACTTTTCCTTCACAAGCTGTAGTTTGTAAACCTAGGATATCAAGCTGGAAGTCACTCCTTTAATTCAGAACTTGATGCTTCAGTCATATGTTTTGGGGTAATATTAAACTGATCAACAGATAAACAGCCTTCAAGGAAAATGCATCTTTAACACTCTTTGCCAATGGGAAAAAACAAAAGAAGGTATATCTTAATGTCATTTCAGAATTTTTTTTTTTAATATGGCACTCAACTATTGTCTCCATAGATAACCTCTCACTACTGAATCATTTGATAATCATTGTAACATTAGCTGAGTGAACATTTGATATATTCTATATAATCAGTTGCCCTATGTTGAAGTCCTGGAGGGGGAGGCACATGCCATAGTCTAAGGGGAAACATTATTCCTCTGTATATATCAATCAGACATTTTGCTACTTTAAAAATACATGTGTTTAGTGAAAATACAAGGGTCTATACCACAGCATGAAGCTTGTCTCCAAAGACAATAGGTAAAAGACTTTTCCACTTACTATCAATTGAATTGACTTCTAAAGAGCTCTGTCAGGAGCAAGAAGTCTGCTGCCAACTGAAAGGGCACAATATGATACACAATCCCAAGATTATTATCTTTTTTCAAAACTGGTAGATCTTTGAGATATCGTGTTGTATATCTGGACTAAACTAAAATACTGTTGTTGGAAACAATTTAGGGGGAAATTCCTCTTGACCACTGGAAACAATTGATATGTTTATTTCATAGTTAAATATATCTGTGTCCAGTCTTGGTCTCATATATACATTCTAAGATAGCAATATGCATGGCCAGGAAGAAATAAAACCACCTTATCCACTTGGTTTGGTCAAAGTGAAAATTAATATACCCTTGTCAATTCCTGCTTCCTAATATTCTTTAAGATGTTGGAAAACTACATGATGTTTTTAGGACCCTAATCATGAAGTTACTGAAAGACACTCATTCTGAAGTGAGGTCTCTCCTCTTTTCAGCTCAAGTAAAACTTCTGAACTGCACAGCAAGATTCATATATAGAAAAATATAAGTGGAAGGGAATACTCATCAGAGATTTTACATACAACAAATAAAGGCTAAAAATGGCAAACTTGAGCTGAAAAACTTTGAAGAAACTAGAATAACTGGAAACATAGGAGGCCAGAGCTTTTTCACAGTTCCCTCATTTTCTAAGAGCTTATGCTGATATTTTGAATAATAAAGTGGGCAGCATATTTAAAATTACATTTTATGTTTTGGACTATGGTGTTATAAATGTTAGTTTTCATTTTCTTTCCACTTTCTGCCCCTCCCCTTTCCTCCTTTCCTTCTCTTAACCTGCTTTTCCTCTTTCTTGTAAAAGCACATTAGTAGAGAAATTATGCATTCTGTACTTTGTGTGATTTATGTGATTAATCATTGTATTTTTAACATTGTAAGCAACTTTGAGTCCATCAGACACAAGTATTAATATATTTTAAATGCAAACATATGTCCAACAGTAACATTTGTTTTAAATTATCTTATGATATTCAATCTATAAATGTATATACATTCCATTTTATATATTTCTATCTATCAGTTGGTTTGTATTCTTGTCAGTAAGTGGTAAAGTTTGCTCCAGTGTTACAATAGAGAGTTAGCCACAAATCTCTCTTTTCATGTATTTGATTCATTTTTTCAAACTCTCAATTTGCTCAGTTCTACTAGGAAAAAAAAAATTTATTAAGATGTCC
This sequence comes from Mastomys coucha, assembly GCF_008632895.1. NCBI lineage: Eukaryota > Metazoa > Chordata > Mammalia > Rodentia > Muridae > Mastomys > Mastomys coucha. Next base: position 947,251 of record NW_022196893.1, on the reverse strand, counting down.
AAACTATCCACTGAAATAAAGAACTTACAAATAATGAGGATTGGAAATACCTAGTTAAGGAGCTTATTGATGCGTACAACATGATCTAGCCTGTAAGGACTACTTATACAATGTTTAATATTTTATATTTTTTCTTTAGATACTTTTATGTGTGAATATTTTCTTCACATACATGTATGCATACCCTGTGTGCCAGTTAGATCCCCTGAAACTGTGTGTTACAGATGGTTGTAAGCCAGTTTGTAGGTCCTTTAACCTCTGAGCCATCTTCCCAGCTCTACCAAGTTAGATTCTTAAGCAACGCTGAGCAATTTAGGAGAAAATAAGGTCAGGCAATTCACCAATATAGGCATGCTTTCAAACCAGGGATCGCAGAACCACTCTGTAACTACATACTCAGTAACTACATGCCCACACAACCTGCCTCTATGTTTGGTTATCTATATCACTACAAACCAACAGAAAGAATTGCTGTTCTGCATGCCTTTGTTACAAATAATCTCTATACTCTGAAAATCTCAAAAGTAGAGATCATGGAAAACAAAAAGATATTAACCACATGATGATATTGAACTCATGGTGGCTGAGGTACTCTCTATACTAGATAAATCAAAATTTAAAAGCTACAGCACCAGTGGAATTGTTTTTACACATAAGGCAGCTATGTTTGGTCATCTGTCAAATCAGGAATTCCCTAGTATTTTTTAAGTGAGTCATACATTCCACGGTATCTCTGAAGGACAACATGAAGAAAACATGAAGAACACTGAGGCCTCACACATTAGGAAGGTTGTGCCTTTTGTGATTTCTCAGATGTCTGTAGCAAAACATTTTAAAAGTTTCTGTATGTTTCTATGCAAAATAAATATTTTAAAGCTAAAATTATTATTGATGGGAAATCTCAAAAGGCCAAAAAAAAAAATCTCTGTTTTTCTGTTTCTCTGTTTCTTTATGTATCTCTCTGACTCTGTCTCTGTCTCTCTCACACACATACACAAACACACATGAATGGATATTCTTTCTGTTTGTTTGGTTTTTTTTTTGTTTTGATATTCTTTTGGAAAGGAAAAACAAACAAACAAATAAATAAAACAAGAATCTTTAAGACACTCTTTGGCTAGTGTTGTTCCAATTTCTTAATTCCAATCACAAAATTAGAAAGGCTTACCCAAATATGGCCCTAAATCAATATATATATATATATATATATAAACAACATTTGAATATAACATATCTGAAAAATAGGTCAGCGAGAATTGTCACACAAGGTTCTCCTTGTCTCTTTCTATCATCTCTACATTTGCCTGCGAAGAGTTCAGACAATAGATATGATCAAGAGGGCATTTGAAAGTTACAGATGAAAAGTTAGGCATGAACTATCAACTGTAAAATACTGCAGGGGAATGAGAGAATAAAATACAGATGTTCTATGTACTTATTAATTGCTTAATAGAAACAACTTAGAAAACTTAATTAAGATTATGGTAGGTACTGAAATAATGCCAATTTACATGAGAAAATACTAAGTTCCCAAACAAATTAAGTATCATCATTTCTTCCTACGTGTTAGTTTGTGATTCTGATTCTTAATATTGTGTCTATATAGATATTCTATAGACTGAGAAGCAGAATCAATATGCTTTTGAGTTTTCTAGCAGTTGGGGAATTCCCTGCAGAGCAGAAAAACATTATGTGTCTTTAGAAGTTGCTGGTTTTCCTCTTATTTTTCATCTCTTTATTTTTCCCTTTAGTATACTTCTCTTTTTAGGTCTCTTAACTACCACTCCATCCAATGTTTCTTACAAGACTTTTCTTCCTCAGTTCCATGATGGGATATTGATATTCTTATTATGTTGAAGAAACACATGGTAAGTGTACATTTCACATTAAGTCTCTGGAAATATGATCAAAGTTGGCTTTCAATTATCTGTCTGATCACATTTCTGTTTGACTCTCAGAGTTGACAGATGTCATGAAGACAAGGCAGAAGTGCTAAGTTTCCCATCAATATCCAACAGAAGTTAGATCTAAACTTTCATGGAATGATACTAAGCTGATGATGTAAAGTGTAGCCTACTGCCTTGTTTTATTACAGAACTAAAGAAGATCCCTTACATCTTTCTTCTGTTGATTTTGGTAAACATGATGTGTTACCCTCTTTCGTTTACACTAAACTGTGGTCACATAAAGCCAAATACAGATACTGACACACACCATTCATACCATTCCATTCATTCATACCATTCCATTTACTATTCCATTTCTTACTTCCTCTCTATCTTGTCTGTTAACATGCATTGTATAATTTTTAGTCTTTGCTCCCCTTACACGCCAGTTGATCCCTTTATTGTCTGAGTCTCTATTGTGTTTAAATCCCAAAGATTCTGTGAAGATTGACAACAGGTTCCATTTGCTGAGGAACAACTTGCTTATGTGTTTTTGTCTTGCTGGAACTATCAATAGTGACACAGTATCAAAGGTAAAGTATATAATATGGATGACGAATTATATAATTCTGCTTTTATAAACCTATGTCCTTCCATAGATCATATTTGCCTAGACTGTAGGTCATGAATCACATTCTATCCATTCTTGTATTCCCCATGGCTACCATCATGTTTGATTCAATAAACAACTGTAGAATGAATGAAAACAAATATTTTCCAAGGTTACCCTGGACTGCCTGAATCCATCTTCAAAGCTCTTTGCAAAATGACCACATTGGAAATAAAGGTAATTCATAGAGACACTTGTTAAAAATTCTTTTCTTATCTCTTCTTTTCTTTCCATTTTTCTTTGTTTTGTTTTGTTTTCTTTTCTCTTCTTTTCTTTTCTTTTTCCTTATTGCCTTTTAGCAATATCACAAACATAGGGAGATTCTCTTATGACTTTTTCAAAATGCCTGTTTCTGTCATCTGTCATATCATTCACACCAGAATATCTTTGGTGTTCCTTTCTTCTCCTTGGCCCCTTGAGTGAGATTTTCTTAAAAATCAAAAAATAATGAAATCATCAATGCACTCAGAAATTATTCATTCTTCTAAGAACAATGTGATGTTTAACTTAGCTCTACCATGTTCTGTGTAGTGTCAAAAATCTCATATGAGTTATTTTCTTTATGGTTCCCAAGAGCAGAAGATAATACTATAAACAATTTCACATCCAAGAAAACCAAAGTTCAGAAAGGTAAAGTAATGAGTCCAAGATCACAATTCTTACCTGGTAGATCTGAGATCCATGCTGGTTTCTTCCTTTCTCCAGAACACATTATCATGTTTTTCAAATAACAAAGATATTTAGTTTCTATTTATTTGTATTAAGATATGTTTCTATTTTTATAACTATATCTCTATAAATATGTTTTCTCACAGATGTCAAAACCTTGTTTCAGATGAATTCTGAAAATAGTAGCACTAACATACAGGCCATTTTCCTGTCTCTGAGCTGATATGTCTGAGTGGGGAAACTAAGAGAATTGCAGTTATTGAATGGTGTGTGCTTTTTTCACTGTTCTCTGTGGAGACATTCATTATCCCTTGATCCGAACAAAGGGAACACCTAATGCTAAAACTCTGCCTTGCCTTCAGCCCCGTGCAAGGAATTTAATTCTTGGCTTATTTCAAGAAATCTACCAACACATCTTTCAATACTTTAATCCAGAAACATTACTGGAGAAATTGCTAACATTGGGTATCTGGGCCTCATGGGAAGTTAAGTTCTATATCTACTTATGAGTTACATTTCACATCTCAGTTTATCAATGATTCTGTTTGATGCCAAAGAACTATTCAACGCACTTTCAGTCTAATGCCTGTTAACTCTGTTAACCTGGGACACACAGAGAATATACCACAGTTTGCTATTATTTTGTGAATTATTACTATCAATTTTGATGAAATAGATAGGGTGGGGATGTCTGAAACTATTTTCAAGGAAGGAAGCAAAATGAGGTAGTGATAAAATAATAAGTAGGAGAGAGATGCAATCACAATATGCAGTGTCTTCAAAGATAAAATATGCATGCCATACTCTGACACACACAAGTTAGAGGTTTTGCACTAAATTATAAGGAAGAAGCACTCGTGAATCTGACACCCAAAAGGTTTTAAACTGAATAAAATGCAGAAGTAAATGAAGCATTTCAAAATTAAACTGATCTCATCCTAAAGCCAAATTTTCTCAGCTTTTGTTAATTGAGTGACCCACAAATGTGTTCCAGAATCAAATCAATTTAATAAAGGAAGAGTTCTTTATGTTACTCATGAAAACCTAACACTTAATTAACATATAACCAGAGATGTCCTAGTGTATAGCTGTTCAACACCACACATTGGTGATACATTTAAATGAGATTATTTCTTATACATTTTGAGGCATAGTGCTAATTTTTTAAGTTTAGTAGAGAAAACCTCCCTGAGATAGTTCATCAGTTACAAAGGGCATCTGGCTTTAAAAGGTTGGTTTTTGAGGCTGTACAGAAGGTTCAGTTCTTAGGGCCATGTGTTGCTCTTCTGCAGGACTTCGGTTAGGTCCCCAGCCAAAAGCCCTTATGGGAGTTTACAGGGAAATACCAGCTTTTTGGTTTTTTAAACTAAGAAGTTCTACTCACAACATTCTGTGTGTGTAGTTCTTTTCTGTTCATATAAAGGTGTCACTGTACAAGTCTCACTCTCCTGAAGCCTCTTTTGTAGTTCAGACTGGAGTTAACCTTCCTTAGTCTTACAAGAGCCATGATTACAATCATGGGTTGGACTTTCCACTAAGAACTATGGGCATCTCTGGATCCTGGAACTCTTTCTTCATAAAACACTTGCATCATTTTACATTTGCTTTCTGAGTAATTTGAAATGAATGTTACAATGCTATATATCTCTAACATTTATTTTTGACTATTATATAAACAAGACCTGAAACCCTTCATTTCAATGACCAACTTATCTTCATATCTTATCTTCATACTGAAAACCAGTTAGGGATTTTTGTATAGTTCTGACTTCCTTATCCAGTTCCACTGAGCTTTCTGACTATCCTATATCAATGTCACAGTCTTGTTTACTGAAAACCATGAGCTCAGGCTTAAGCAAGAAGTGTATAGATGGATTCCTCTCAATTTATCTTCTTTGTCAGGACTAGGTTTCTTGCATTATTTCCTTAGATTGTCTGTATAAATTTTAAGGTAATATTTTTTCATCTACAAAGCTATTTCAGGGAAGTCAATAGGATTTGTGTTAAAGCTCTATTTCAGTTTCAGATTTGCATCGTTACTTATTTTATTTCTTTCCAAATGTTTTGTAGACTTTATCAAACCATCTTACTTCTGATTTTTTATATTCACACTTATTTTGCTGCTATTGATTTCAGATGTTATTGTATTTTTATTTTAAACATCCTTGTGCTCACTGCTACTTATAGAATCATGAATGTTTAATGCTTTATGATATGTTTTACAATCTTGCTGAATGGACTTATTAGTTCTAGAAATGCCATTTTTCAAATAGGAACAGCCTGCTCCTTTTTTTTTTTTTCAATCTGTATGGATTTCATTTCCTTTTTGGTTTAATGGGCTAGCTAGATTTGAGAATAGTAAAAAAAAAGAAAAAAGAAAAAAAAAGAAAAGAAAAGAATCGTGTGAGCAAAGCTCATTTTCTTGTACTGACTCTTGGTGAGACACATTTGGTTTGTGTTATTAAGTGTAAGATAAATTGCAGGTCTTTTCAGCAAGCTTTAATGCAGACGTGTGCCCTTTCCATTTTTTTTCTCTATTTTTACTCTGAACAACATCGTATCTTACTAAATCTGGAGGGATGTTGTTTTCCCTATAATATTTTCCATTTTGATCTTAATATGTGATAGAATACAATGGGTCATCTTGTTGAACACAGAGTTCAGTGCTGCTGAGATGTGAAGCTCATTTAGTCTGAAAGACAGAGCTTTGTGAAAATCTTTTGCTGAAGTCTGTCTCTGACTTCTTTAGATATCTAGTGTCTTGAGTGTATTGGTTTATAGCTTTCTACAGATCAAACTTCTTTACCTAGACTTGACATTAGGTTAACATTAGAGTACTAATCTAAACAGAAAGATGTTTTATGCTCTCTGTTTTCTGGGGAAAAATGAAGTGTAGAAGCTTAACTAATTAAATTGCCGGTGTCTGCAGATTTCTGTGTATGAATTGGTTAAAATTAAAAAATACTATTTTTTTTATCATTACGGACATATTCAGATTAGAGGAAGAGTCATTGTATTTTTGCCAGAAAGAGATCCATTTCCTCAAATTCATGAAAATGACACATGTGGTGTTGCTTGCTGCATCACCTTATCATCTCTGCAAAGTTTTCAGGGTCCAAGGCTCTACCTGAATGTGACATTGATGTCTCTTTCTTTTTAATTGAAGAACTTGTTTTATTGATTTGTCTTAATAGCTCTCTGTATTTTAATTTCTTTAAAAATGTTCTGCTTACCTTTATCATTCTTCTGTCTGCAGACTTATCTCTCCATTTTCAGCATCCTTGCAGTAGGCATTTGAAATATTTATTTGATGATTTTTTTTTCTGTTGTAGAATATATACTTAGTTGTACCCACTAAAACATAATATTCCTCTCCTCTTCCTCCCAAGAACACTTTGCTTCCAGTTCATAAATTGCTCAGAATTGCCTTAGTTGGTAATGACCAGGAATGCAACTCAATTTTGTAAAAACAAAAACAAAAACAAAAGAAAGAAAGAAACAACGACAACAAACCCAGGGCTTTCAGGAACTTTAGTCACTCTGTAACTCAACAAGGCTAGAGAAACAGTTTGACTTGTGATATATGACTGTGATGGTTTCAAAGCAGATGCTAAATCAGGAAAAAACAACTCTCAGTTTCCTATGTACAGGCTGAGTTGACTGATTCCGAACAGAACTGAAGCTTTGCTGCTGATGTGAGCACCTGAAAGACTTCAGAAATGTGGGCATCATGAGGTATGGAAGTAGGAAATGTGAGTGTATGAGAGAAAATGAATTACTAAGAAAGAATGTACTGGTTACTAAGTCAGTGTGTGTGTGTGTGTGTGTGTGTGTGTGTGTGTGTAGGAGGACAAGGTATAGCTAACATATGGTGCTCTTTTTCCCCTAAAAAAGTTGCTGGCACAGGTACATGTTGACAGAAGAATTTACCTGAAGCTCCAGATCAATGTAAGTAGTGATTAGCCAACTGTTTAGGGAATGAGTGTGTGCTGGTTTTTTATGTTTGTTTGTTTGTTTTATTTTGTTTTTTCTTCTGTTTTTGTTTTGTTTTGTCTTTTATTTAAAATTAACCTGACACAGACGGACATAGACTTATTTAGGAATAGGGCATTCCCCTACACTGGGGCATAGAACCTTCACAGGGCCAAGGGTCTCTCCTCCCATTGATGACTGACTTGGCCATCCTCTATTATACATATGCTGCTGGAGCCATTGAACCCACCATGTGTACTCTTTAGTTGGTGGTTTAAACTCTGGGAGCTCTGAGGGTACTAGTTAGTTCATATTGTTGTTCATCCTAGGGGCTACAAACCCTTCAGCTTCTTGGGTCCTTTCTCTAGTTTCTTCACTGGGGACCCTGTACTCAGTCCAATGGATGGCTGTGAGCCTCTACTTCTTTATTAGTCAGGCACTGTCAGAGCCTCTCAGAAGACAGCTATATCAGGCTGGATTGTCCTTCGTTCAGTCTCTGCTATATAGTTAGTCTCTGCAACTCCTTCCATGGGTATTTTGTTCCCCCTTTTAAGAAGGAACGAAGTATCTACACTTTGGTCTTCATTCTTCTTGAGTTTCTTGTGGTTTGTGGTTTGTACTATGTGTATTCCGATCTTCTGGGATAATATCCACTTATCAGAGAATGCATACCATGTGTGTTCTTTTGTGATTAGGTTACCTCACTCAGGATGATATTCTCTAGATCCATCCATTTCCCCAAGCATTTCATAAATTCATTGTTTGTAATAGCTGAGTAGTACTCCATTGTGTAGATGTACCACATTTTCTGTATCCATTCCTCTGTTCAGGGACATCTGGGTTGTTTCCAGTTTCTGCTACTATAAATAAGGCTGCTATGAGCATGGTGGAGCAAGTGTCCTTATTACATGCTGGAGCATTTTTTAGATATATGCACAGGAGTGGTATAGTTGGGTCCTGTGGTGGTACTATGTCCAATTTCCGGAGGAAATGCCAAACTGATTTCTAGAGTGGTTATAGTGATTGTACCACCTTGTAGTCCCACAAGCAATGAAGGAGTGTTCCTCTTTCTCCACAACCTTGCCAGCATCTGCTGTCACCTTAGTTTTTTATCCTAGCCATTCTGACTGGTGTGAGGTGGAATCTCAGGGTTGTTTTGATTTGCATTTCCCTGATGACTAAGGATGTTGAACATTTCTTTAGGAGCTTCTCATCCATTTGGTATTTATCACTTGAGAATTCTTTGTTTAGCTCTGTACCCCATTTTTTAATAGAGTTATTTAGTTCTCTGGAGGCTAACTTCTTGAGTTCTTTGTATATATTGGATATTAACCCTCTGTCAGATATAGGATTGGTAAAGATCTTTTCCCAATTTGTTGGTTGCCGTTTTGTCCTCTAAACAGTGATTTTTTTGCCTTACAGAAGCATTGCAATTTTATGAGGTCCATTTGTCAATTCTTGATCTTAGAGCAAGAGCATAAGCTATTGGTATTCTGTTAAAAAAAAATGTCCCCTGTGCCTATGTGCTCGAGGCTCTTCCCTATTTTCTTTTCTGTTAGTTTCAGTATATCGGGTTTTATGTGAATGTCTTTGATCCACTCTGACTTGAGCTTTGTATAAGGAGATAGAAATAGATCAATTTGCATCCTTCTACATGCTAACTGCTAGTTGAGCCAGCACCATTTTTTGAAAATGCTGTCTTTTTTCCACTGGAAGGTTTTAGCTTCTTTGTCAAAGATCAAGTGACCATAGGTTTGTGGGTTCATTTCTGGGTCTTCAGTTCTATTCCATTGATCTACCTGCCTGTCACTGTACCAATACCATGCAGTTTTTACCACAATTGTTCTTTAGTACAGGTTAAGTTACAGGATGGTAATTCCACCAGAGGTTACTTTATTGTTGGGAATAGTTTTGGCTATCCTGGTTTTTTTATTATTCCAAATTTCCGTGGACCGGGGTTTCTTATGGGGGTCCCTTGTTCCACACGACTAGGGATTCTGGCCAGGTGGGCACGGGATTCGGCTTTTGACAAACAGACTACACACGAGTGGTGTAAGATCTGAGTGTATTTCTTTAAAAATGACATGAGGCTTTTACAATCATTGCAAAAGAGAAATGAAAAATCTGGCAGCTCAACAGTTGAGGTACCTCTGAGGCTATCTGAAACACTGGGTCTAAAGCAACAGCTATCTCTTCTGAACTGGTGTTGTATCCCCGGGCCCAACTGCTCTGGGCCCAGGGGACTGCAAGAGATACAGGAATCTGAGTCTTAGCCCATCTAAGTTCTAGTGTTAGTCCTTCTTGTGAGTCTAAGTCTTTCTTCTTCCAGTCCTAGTGCTAGACTGAAGTCACATAAGCAAGCGACCCCCACACCCCAAGGTCACCTGACTTCTAAAAGCCAGGTGTGAAAACAGGAGGAAGAGGGGTGGAGCCCTCCCTGTTGAGGTATTCTTATGCTAATTCTCTGGTTCTTGCTGGACACAGGCACAGGGGAATCCAGACTTAACTCTTTCAGCTAATGTCTTAGAGTGAGAGAAACCTTTCAATTACTCTCTAGCACTTAAAACATTAAACTAGGATAGTTGGAAACATTGTTTCGGCCAGGAGACAATGCCCAATCTTAACCATTTACAAATCATTACTTGGGGTAGCTTTATGCCTAATTATGAGGCTGTGTTGATGATTGGAGAGATTAATCTGAAACACTTTTGAGTTAGGGGAATACCAGTGACTAGTCTGAAATCCAGGAGACACAGAACTCCTTTTGGATTCTTATTGCCTCTTATCCTTTATCAGGATTTTATCCCTGATTTTATGGATGTGACTGGAGTAGACGAGTGTGAGTAGCACCAGATGAATTTGCAAATTGTTCTTTCTAAGTCTGTGAACAATTGAGTTGGAATTTTGATGAGGATTGCATTGAATCTGTAGATTGCCT
>NW_022196893.1:912852-936901 GCF_008632895.1 Mastomys coucha | reverse complement strand
ATGGCTAGGACTTCAAGTCCAATATTGAATAGGTAGGGAGAGAGTGGGCAGCCTTGTCTAGTCCCTGAATTTAGTGGGATTGCCTCAAGTTTCTCTCCATTTAGTTTGATGATGGCTACTGGTTTTACGTATATTGCTTTTACTATGTTTAAGTATGGGCCTTGAATTCCTGATCTTTCCAAGACTTTTATCATGAACAGATGGTGGATGTTGTCAAATGCTTTCTCAACATCTATTGAGATGATCATATGCTTTTTTATATAGTGAATTACATTGATGGATTTCCGAATATTGAACCATTCCTGCATCTCTAGGATGAAGCCTACTTGATCATGGTGAGTGATCATTTTGATGTGTTCTTAGATATGGTTTAAAATAATATTATTGAGTATTTATGCATCAATATTCATAAGAGAAATTGGTCTGAAGTTTTCTTTGTTAGGTCTTTGTGTGGTTTACATATCAGAGTAATTGTGGTTTCATAGAATGAATTTGGTAGAGTTCCTTCTGTTTCTATTTTGTGGAATAGTTTGAGGAGTATTGGTATTAGGTCTTCTTTGAAAGTCTGATAAAATTCTGCACTAAACCCATCTGGACTTGTTTTTTTTTTTTTTTTTTTTTTTTTTTTTTTTGTTGTTTGGTTGGGAGACTATTAATGACTGTTTCTATCTCGTTAGCAGATATGGGAATGTTTATATTATTTATCTGATCTTGATTTGTTTGGTACCTGGTATCTGTCTAGAAAATTGTCCACTTTATCCAGGTTTTCCAGTTTTGTTGAGTAGAGGTTGTTGTAGTAGGATCTCATGATTTTTGGGATTTCCTCAGTGTTTGTTGCTATGTCTCCCTTTTCATTTCTGATCTTGTTAATTAGGCTACTGTCTCTGTGCCCTCTAGTTAGTCTGGCTGAGGGTTTATCTATTTTGTTGATTTTCTCAAATAACCAGCTCCTGGTTTGGTTGATTCTTTGTATAGTTCTTTTTGTTTCTGTTTGGTTGATATCAGCCCTACTTTAATTATTTCCTGCCTTCAACTCCTCTTGGGTGAATTTACTTCTTTTTGTTCTAGAGCTTTCAGATGTGCTGTCAAATTACTGGTGTATACTCTCTCCAGTTTCTTTTTGGAGGTACTTAAAGCTATTAGTTTTCCTTTTAGGACTGCTTTCATTGTGTCCCATAAGTTTGGGTATGTTGTGGCTTCATTTTCATTAAACTCTAGAAAGTCTTTAATTTCTTTCTTTATTTCTTCCTTGATCAAGTTAGCATTGAGTAGAATGTTGTTGAGCTTCCACATATGAGTGGGCATTCTCTTGTTTATGTTGTTATTGAGAAGCAGCCTTAGTCCATGGTGATCTGATAGAATGCAAGGAATTATTTCAATCTTCTTGTATCTGTTGAGGTCTGATTTCTGACCAATTATATGGTCATATTTGGAGAAAGTAAGATGAGGTGCTGAGAAGAAGGTATATCCTTTTGTTTTAGGATAAAAAGTTCTATATATTTCTGTTAAATCTATCTGTTTCATAACTTCTGTTAGTCTTACTTTGTTTTTGTTTAGTTTCTGTTTCCATGATCTGTCCATTATAGAGAGTGGGGTGTTAAAATCTTCCAGCTACTATTGTGTGCAGTGCAATATGTGATTTGAGCTTTAGTAAAGTTTCTTTTATGAATGTAGGTTCCCTTGCATTTGGTGCATAGAGGTTCAGAATTGAGAGTTTATCTTGGTAGATCATACCTTTGATGAGTACGAAGTGTCCCTCTTTATATTTTTTGATTACTTTAGGGTGAAAGACGATTTTATTTGGCATTAGAATGACTACTCCAGGTTTTTCCTTGGGACCATTGGCTTGGAAAATTCTTTTCTAGCCTTTTATTCTGAGGTAGTGTCACTGAGGTGGGTTTCCTGTATGCAACAAAATGTTGGGTCCTGTTTACATACCAAATCTGATAGTCTATGTCTTTTTATTGATGAATTGAGTCCATTGATATTAATAGATTATAAGGAAAAGTAATTGTTACTTCCTATTATTTTTGTTGTTAGAGTTGGAATTCCGTTCATATGGCTATCTTCTTTTAGTTTTGTTGGATGATTACTTTTTTTTGTTTTTTCAGGGAAGCAGTTCCCCTCCTTGTGTTGGAGTTTTCCATTTATTACACTTTGAAAGCCTTGATTTGTGGTAATATATTGTGTAAATTTGGTTTTTGTCATGGAATACTTTGGTTTCTCCATCTATGGTAATTGAGAGTTTTGCTGGGTATAGTAGTCTGGGCTGGCATTTATGTTCTGTTAGGGTCTGTATGACATCAACCCAGGATCTTCTGGCTTTCAAAGTCTCTGGCGAGAAGTCTGGTGTAATATGATAGGTCTGCCTTCATATGCTACTTGACTATTTCCCTCACTGCTTTTAATATTCTTTGTTTTATGTATTTTGTGTTTTGACTATTATGTGGTAGGAGGAATTTCTTTTCTGGTCCACTCTATTTGGAGTTCTATAGGTTTCTTATATGTTCATGGGCATCTCTTTCTTTAGGTTAGGGAAGTTTTCTTCTATAATATTGTTGAAGATATTTACTGGCCCTCTAATTTGGAGGTCTTCACTCTCTTCTATACCTATTATCTTTAGGTTTGGTCTTCTCATTATGTCCTGGATTTCCTGGATGTTTTGGGTTAGTTACTTTTTGCATTTTGTATTTCTTTAACTGTTGTGCCAATGTTTTCTATGGTATCTTCTGCATCTGAGATTCTCTCTTCTATCTCTTGTATTCTATTGGTGATGCTTGCATCTATGGTTTCTAACGTCTTTCCTAAGATTTATATCTCCAGAGTTGTTTGTCTTTGTGATTTCTTAACTGTTTATACTTCCATTTTTAGGTCCTGGATGGTTTTGTTCAATTTCTTCACCTGTTTGGTTGTGCTTTCCTGTAATTCTTTAAGGGATTTTTGTGTTTCCTCTTTAAGGGCTTGTACCTCTTTACCTATATTCTATATTTCTTTAAGAGAGTTTTCATGTCCTTCTTAAATTCCTCTATCACCATTGTGAGATATGATTTTAGATCCAAATCTTGCTTTTCTAGTCTTTTGGGACATCCAGGACTTGCTGTGGTTGGAGTACTAGGTTCTAATGAAGCCAAATAGTCTTGGTTTCTGTTGGTAAGGTTCTTGCATTTGCCTTTTGCCATCTGTTGATCTCTGGTGTTAGATGTTTTTGCTGTCTCTGGTTGGAGCTTGTTCCTCCTGTGGGTCTGTAAGGCTGTGTCAGCACTTCTGGGAGATTAGCTCTCCTTTGGTAAAACCTGGGCACAAATGGTTGTGAATCAGTCATCCCTCCTGAGTCCCGAGTCCCTGGGTTAGAGTACTCCCTGGAGGCAAGCTCTCCAGTTGTAGGGAAGGGGCAGAAAGCCCTGTGATTCCACTGCTGTCACTCCTAGGTGTAGAAAAAGGTAAAAAGGATACTGTCCCGGTTTCCCTGCCACTTGTGATGCCTGTGCCTCCTGGCTGGTCCCACCTTAGACAGTCACAGAAGAGAAAATGTTTTTGAGTTTATTTTTTATCTCTCCCACTTAACTCAATTTTCTCAGAGATAAGAATATCTTCTTGTTAAACTTTTAATCTCTGTAGTACCAACACATTGCTTATCAGTGGGCAGAAAGTATATGTATAATGAGTTAATGAAACAAAACTCAGCCAACACTATTGAATTTTATGTCTTATAGGTTCAATTACATGATGAGTTGGTAAATATTTGAGTTGAAATCATTTAACCCCTGCCTTTTCCTCCCAAAGTATTGCATAATATTCTTTTAGTCATTGGCCATTGTAGTACAAAATATTTTAGCATCAACCCTGCTCATCTAGCTAAAACATATTGCCAGTGTTGAAAAAAATCACATTATGACTCGGAATATTCTTTCTATAAAGTAAACTTTGAAATGATTTATTGATCAATCAGTCAATTTGTAAACTTCAATCTCAGTGCTGGAGAGAGCTCAGTGATTAAAGTGCAGTGGATCATCTTGTAAAGAAACTGAGTTCCATTCCCAACACCCATATAGAAACCCACAAACTTGTGAAGCTCCATTTTCAAGGAATTTGACATTCCCTTCTAGCCTCTACATGTACTGCATGAATTTTCTGCATTTATACCCATGTACGTAAAAATATCCAAAGTAAAAGAAAACCTCCTTTTCCTCCCACTAGCAAACAACTGGAGTAAAGCAGATCTTTTCAGAATTACAGAGTATGGGCAAGATCAGTGGCCTGAAGTAGTATTTGTTGTTGTTGTTGTTGTTGTTGTTGTTGTTGTTTGTTGTTTGTTTTTCCCACAGTTCTAGTTACTTCAGCCCAAAAGAACAGTATTAGTCTCTGAAGCTGGATGCTATCAATTGGTTTTCTCATCTGCCTTTGAAAATCAAACCATACCAAGTCTATCATGCATTGATTATTTTTTTATTATGGACAATGTGAACACAGAGACCAATAGGGAACTTGATGAAGTAGTTCATAGCAATAGTTAACAAGGGAAGAAATTAGGTCCTGACAGTGCATGTTATTACCTACCAGTTCAGAAAGCAAACTGCAACAATGTCCTCCTTGAATCTCATTATGGTAAAAGAAAACAATATATTCCTGAATACTCTGCAAACACATAGAATGATACATGGAATTAGGAATGGCAGTCAGTTTGTGAGGACTGGTATGAAAGACAAGAACAACAGACATAGGATGGCTCAGTTTTGCCTAAATCCCTGTATTTTTATCTATTGCTACAGGAATTTCAGCATGTAAATTAATTTCTAACAGGCTGCTAAGTCCCAGCTGTTGATTTCTTATCATTTGGTCTTATCTTTTAAGAAGTCATCTACTAGAATAGCAACACTTCGTAGAAAGGCCCTAATATGTGGAGAGAGCCATGGGTAAGGGTTACAGAAGTCACTCTGCACATGGAGTCAGACAGAAGCTGTCTCCTTTCAACAAAAGCATATGTGTAGCCACATTTTACACAACATAAACTCTGGTCAGATTTTATTCAACACATAAAAATGAAAAAAAGACATGTTGCAGATACATGAAAGTTAAAAGACTTTACATTAAACATGCTTACATTTCAAACATTTATTGCTAGTAGAAAATAATATCATAAGACAGGCCTTGGTTTCCCATAATCAGTAGGTAGCCGACTACAAGTCTGCACTGATTTAGAAAAGGCAGGCAAAGCACCTATTAAAAGGAGATTTTCACCTGTTAAGAAGAGAAGAAGTTCTGTGTGGTGTTGCCTATGGATATAGTCCTAGAAGTTATAGTTTTGACTGTGGCAACTGAAGACTGACATGTGGTAGGAGGGCATGCACATAGTGAAACCCTGACATATATCAGCCAAATGAGTTACTGTTTCTTCCCACAGGCAGATGGAGGAGCTGTCTTGCCATTTTGACACAGTATAGGCCAGGAGAGATTTTCTGTACAGATTTTTTCTGGTTGCTTTTGAGATTCAAGTATTATCGGTTCGTGTCTTTTTGGTTCATTTGACCATGATAAACCAAAATGTGTGTGTAAAGTTGCTGAGGCAGTCAATAGACAGATTCCCATCTGGTCTCTTTCTGAGAAAGTTGTCTGTCTCATCACCCTTTTCTAAAACTAACTGAAAGAAGACTTTCACCTGAGAGGTTTCGTTGTTGTTATTGTTATTGTTATTGTTGGTTTTCCTCTGCATTTGCTTTTCGTTTCCCTCACATCTCTCATTTCTGCTACTTTATAATTATCTCAAATTATAGACTCTTTCTTATGTGTCAACTAAAAGTAAACTAGAACTAAATAGACATATTTATACCCATAGGCAATATATATTTTATTGACAAATAACTATTAATATTTCTTCTTAATAATGTTAAATTATCTAAACGTGTGGAAATATGTTTTCCAACAATGGAGTACAGAGGCAAGACATGTCTCTCTTATTATCAACATTGAGATTTGTTGAAAGTGACTGAAAGACATAATTTTTACTGCAAGGTATAAGGCATAGTGATTAACTGCTCATGCTTTAACATTAGAGTGTCTGTGTTGAACACTGATATTTAGCTTATTGCTTAGACAATCACAGGCTTTACTTTTTGTAACTCTGTATCTTGTTTTTATATAAATGCTACGGTGAAATAAATATAAATACAGGAAGCTGGGTGAAAAGAGTTAAGAGATGCATAGCATATGCATTATGTTTGTATAATTACAGGGAAAAAAATGAAGAGACTTTTAAGGACCAGAAATTGTTCATTAGTGATGGGGTGTGCACTGTAGATTCTCAGTAAATGAAAGGAAAAATGGTACTGCCTCACAACAGAGAATCTATTAAGATAAGAACCACTTTAATGTCACAGCTTTAAACGTCCCCAAGACACCTGAACAGAAATATTACAGAGTGAGCAGTGCAGACCAGAAGACACAATCTTGACTGGGGAAAATGCTCCCAGGTTATTATAATCTGAAGACTGAATTTATAGTAATAGAAATGTCAATGTGGATACAAGGTTTGGAACACAACTTTCCAATCTCTGTTATAAACATATCTAACACCCCACTAAATATTAGGAAAACACATCTTGATTGATAAGTGAAAAGTACAAATGTAGACTACTGATTGACCACTGTTGGCAACCCTGGGAATCAAAGTATCCCTAAAATGTAGGTTAAGGACTGTTTACTCTTGAACTCCACCACCAAGGAAGGGAGCCCAGACATGACACTGCCTATGGCAGGACCTTAAAGCGGGATGCCCCAGAGTCTTAGTGTAGAACCAAACACAACTGGCAAAAAAGTCAATGAAACTATTCCTATTGACATTCTGTTATACTCACAGGATAAGGGATAAGGATGTGTGCAGAGCCCAATCATCATCAGAGAGGCTTGCTCCAGTAGTTGATGGGAACAGATAACAGGTACTCAATGACAGACATTAGGCTGAGTTCAAGAAACCCCTCAGAAATAGTAGAAGAATTGTAGGAGCCAGACACAGAACAGGCCCACAGAATCAACTAAGCAGGGATTACAGGGGCTCCCAGGCTAAATCTGGAATCACAACAACTGCAAGGGTCTGTGCTAAGTCCTATGCATATATGCTGTGGTTGTTTAGCATGGAGGTTTGTGGGACTCCTAATAGCGTCTCTGACTCTTTTAGAGTTGCCTTGTCTGGTCTTGATAGGAGGATTTACATCTAGCCTTATTGAATCATGCTAAGCTGCACTCAGGAGATATCCTTGGGAGGCCAGCTCTTTTATAAAGGGACACAGTGGATCTGGGGGAACGGGGAGATGGTGGGAATGGGAGGAGTAAATGGGGGAAAGGATGCAGTCAAGATGTATTGTATGAAAGAAGAAAAAAGAAAAAGAAGAAAGGAAAAAATATTTTTTACTCTATAAGCCACATTTAAGTAATGGAAAAACTGAGATTAAATAGTATATGTGGTGTGCTTGAATGCTCCAGTTCTATGTTAGTCTCTCGTTAAAGCTAAATAACTTGATGTTTAAAAGGAAGTAATCATCAAACAAAAATTTGAGCAGACTTTTCAAGAGAACTCTCACCATAATGTTGTGGTTTAGAACACATCTTTAAGAACATCCTACTATTGCTAACTATCCGTATAAAGTTGTTCTTTTAATGGACTTAGAAATATCCTAAATTAGTGGCACACCAATAAACTTACACGTTCAGGAAGTTCTGTGAGAAAGACTGAAGTTACAGAAATGTGGAGAATGGTGGTTGGCTGGATTGTTTTTCACTGAAAGAAAAGTCACTTCCCATTATCACTCTGACATTCATAAGCTCCAAAGCTTTAGGAAATATATGTCACATACCTAATGCTAGCTTGCCTCATTTATTGGAAAAATCCATTGAGAAGAGCAACCTACATAATACATGCAAAAGTACTTTGTAAGACACAATACAAATTTCAGTTATTAATGACAGACTCAGCTTAGTATGAATAGGGGAAGCTTTCAGCTTCTCTTTCTAAATCATTCATATTCTTTGCAGTCAGGACCTGAGACAAAAACTACCCAGTGTTTTATTAAACATGAGATTCTCAATATTCTCTTTCAGAGTCAATGTACAGACATACTTGACTACCAATTAGTTTAGAGAAAAATGTAGACATTAGCAGCTCATTTTGGTTGTAAAATTGGTTACTTAACATAGAACCACACTCTAATTTGCAGGATGTTTATCACAATTTAGTGGCTTGTCGACAATCACCTCCTTTTTGGAAATTTATTGCTCTGTTTTATACTAGCTGTATAATATTAGCCATAAATCCACAAGTAATATTATGCCTTTTTCAATTGATTAAACTGAAATCATGGATACAAATTAAATGTGGGTGATTACATTTCATTGCTGACCTATATCACATAATTTATGTGGAATACATTTAAATTGGGAAGAGGTACTTAGAACGTTTGAGAAGTAAATCCACACTATGTCCCTGAATATTATCCCTTGTTTACACTTTAGTTTCTCTCTAAAATTTCACATGAAATAGGTGAAGCACTTTAGAAGCTAAATGATCTCTGTAGATGAGAATCTGTTATATTAATGGTGCCTGACACATGGTAGTCAATAATTGGCAAATGTTTTGCATTTGTTTCTGCATTTCTGTGGAAATATCAGTTTAAAACTTAGTGATCTAAAGCAGACCATGTTGTGCCACACCATCATATAAGTCAGAGGCTTACAATGAGTCTTGCCTTAGTAAATCAGAGTGCTATCCAAATAAATTATTAGTATTTTTGTTGTTATTGTTGCTGTTGTTGCTGCTGCTGTTATTTTGAAATGTTTACTTTGGAAATTAATTTTGTAATATAATGGCATACTCAGTTCATGTTGTAAAATTTCTCTTTTTACCACAAACATTTTAAAAGTTGGCTATAGGTCTGTGAGGATATTTTAAAGAAATATTTAACATTAGAATTTCCAGTAGATACTACATATACTAAATGTATAACACAGCATTTATTTCCAGCATATTGATATAACATGTCTCCCCTACTTTAAGGATTTACTGAAGTAGGCAGAGACAGGAGGATCATGAGTTCCAGGCCAGACTAACCTATATATTTAAGCCAGCAGGTGGTAATGCATGCTTTTAATCTCGGCACTCAGAACGAAGGGATAGGAAGAGTGCATACTTAATAGAGGTTATAAGAGAAATCCCTTTCCTACATTTTCCAGGTTCTAGAAGATCTGAGGTTTCTCTATAAATGTATATAAGCATATTATATACATATAATATTTCCGCTATCTGTATAAGCACATGTATACATATGCTTATTATATATTAATTATTTATTATGTAATTAGTAGCTGTATAATATATACAGTTAGTAATTAGTTAGTTATTTACTTTATTAGTTTGAGGAAGAATCTCACCATGCTTCCCAACCTGGACTTCACTTCAACCAAAAACAATCCTCCAACCTCAGCCTCCCAAGTACTAAGAATAAAACCATGGCCCACCTTGTATCTTTTAGGGAATATAAACTCATCAGTCTATAGATCATCAACATGTATGATTAAATCTTAGCTTCTGCTTCCATTGTTGTGTGGGTTTGTGTGTGTGTGTGTGTGTGTGTGTGTGTGTGTGTGTGTGTATGTGTCCTTGTGTCTTTCCCCTTCAGAGCGCATTTAGAAAATATTGTGCATACCCTGATAATCTTAAAAGATATTGTTATGTCAAGATACTTTACATCAGGAATAATATCCTAATGGCAAGACGCTGCCCATCAGAGGGTTCATCTTGTGAGGACCCAAATTAATTAAAAAGGATAAAACTTAAGATCAAAGGTGTTCTCTGCTACTCAAAAGCAGCTTCCTGAGAAAATAGTTCCTTGGCTTTAATATATAGAAGATGAGATAGCTGAGATTCACAGGGGCAGGCTACATCTGGGCAAGTGAATTTAACAATGTTGCATATGTTGTCAACCCTGTACTGGTTTTGAAGTCAAGAAAGATCCAAAACTGAGTATGTCATTGAGAGAAACATATGGCAAGTTCTGAATACCTATAGGGAGGCCCTTAGAGGCTATTCAGTTGAAGCCACAGTTGCAATTGGTATTCCAGATTATTGGAGATGCAAGGTCCATGGGCTATTCTCAAAGGTAAGCTGCTGTCATGCAATGGAATGGTGATGACTTTAGCTGACATACCAAAAAAGAGAAATAAAACCTGTAGAGACTACCTCCAATAGATAGGTACAGCCCCCAGTTGAGGGATGGGGTCACCCAGACAGCTCAAAAATTTTAACCCAAAAATAGTTCTATCCAAAGAAAAGACAGAGACAAAAAATGGAACAAAGACTGAGAAAAAGACCATCAAGAGACTGCCCCACCTAGAGATACATCCCATCTGCAGACCAAACCCCCTGACTCTATTGCTGATACCATTAAACACTTGTTGACAGAAGCTTGATATGGCTGTTTCCTGAGAGTTTCTACCATCACCTCATCAATACAGATGCAGATACTCACAGCAAACCATCAGGCTAAGCCCAGGGACCCCACTAGAAGAGCTAGGAGAATTACTAAAGAAGCTGAAGGGGATTGCAACACCATAGGAAGAACAATATCAAATAACTGGACGACCCTGAAGTCCCAGGGGCTAAACCACCAATGAAAGAGTATACATGGAGGGAGCCATGACTCCAGAGACATATGTAGCAGAGGATGGCCTTTTATGACATCAATGGCAGTGGAGGGAGGCTTGATTCCACAGCATAGAGGGTTGCTAGAGAAGTGACATAGGTCAGTGGGTGGAGGAGCACCCTCATGTAAGCCAAGTGGAGTGGGAAGAGGGAGAATGAGATGGGGGGTTATGGAGTGGTGATGAAGAAGGAGGACATTATTTGAAATGTAAATGAATAAACTTATTAACATAAAAAAAAGAAAAGAGGATTGGGTGTGCTGAATGTGGCAGACTCAGAAAGGGGGAACTACCCAATCCTTTGGAGTCCAAATTTTATTATGATACCAGATGATGGACTTTGGCACATCAAAATTTGGTATTTTTCTTACAATAATTCCATTTTATTTGATCCAATAATTTATTTGCTGTGCATCTGTTATTTATTACAGAATAAGAATTTTTACTCTGTTAGAAGTATGTTACTACTATGTTAGAAGTATGTAACTTGTTTTTAGTTTTATAACAGCCCACAATTAAGAACCAAACTCTTAGACTATTGAGATTTTTAAACACTAAAAGCTCTTTCAAATTAGACTATATTTTGCATTATGAGATAAATGAATGTGAACTTTTAGAGCAGAAGAATTTTAAAGATACTTTCCATAATCACATGCATTAAATATTTTCTTTCTTGAAAGGTAAGATATTTGGATGGCTTGGTGATTAGATGTGAAAACTGTATGATGAAGAGACATTTTTCTGCCTCCTATATGTCTGAAAGTAAAGCTAGAGAGACTGGGCATGTATAGCGAAGCAGAATTTGATGGAGTGGATAGTGCTGCTGCACACATGAGCTCATGGTTGCTATGACAGCAGACACAAGACATGGATAAGTTTACTCCATCCAAATCTCAATAGCAGAGAGGCCCACGACATTCTACCACTAGCTATGGCATTATTGCCAGCTTATGATTTCTTGTAGAGGGAGAGTCATTTTATTCAAGGATACAATTCCTAAGAAGTTACACAAACTCCCTACACTCATACATACATGTAACACTGAGTATATTCAGAGGACTTCAAAACAGAACACATGGTATTAAAGAGAAAAACCTGGTTGTTGAGACGGTGAAAGAATTGGAGAAGGACAACAGGGTAATAGACTTAATCAAAACACATTATACTCATGTATAAAATTCTGAAATTTGGAGAAGAAAAATGTTCAGATAGAAGTCAACTGCATAAAACAAACATATATATTTGTGTCAATAAATGCATGAAATGTGAAGAAAGTTTTGTGATTTCAATGGAACACTACTTTTGCTAAATCAGGACATCTACAAAACAGGTACACATTGGTCCAATCAACTCAATCAATATCTGATAGCACTATCTACTCTACTGAGGCCTTGAATTTTCTCCATTTGGTATTTTCTTCAACTAAAGAAGCCAAAAAATAGCAGATGTCATTTTTCACATAAATAAATGAAAGATATATAAAAACACTTTAATTCTTCACAAAAATAAAGAGTATTGACATGTATCAAGTATGTAGAAATCTGTATTACTTCATTTACAAAATATTTTGAGAAACATTTTTTAACATAATATGATTGGAGGAAGAGATCATTGTATTAAGAGAAGTAAGCCAAGTATAAAAAGATAAAAAAAATCTAAAAAGATCAGTCTTGTGTGGAAGATCAAACAGTGGGACAATAGAAATTGATTAGTAGTCACTAGAATCTGGGGAACATGAAACCAAGAAAGATGGAGAGAAAATTAGTCAGCAGAATCTAAACTACAGTTAGGAGCAATAATTTCTGTGATATTACAAAATATGATGACAATAAAATAATTAGGTCTTTTACCTTTCAAAAAGTTCAATATAAAGATTTTTGAAATTACTACTATAAATGCTGTATAAATATAAATACTATCTAAATATAAGTATCATTACTATATAAATATAAACACATAATTAGTGTGCTATGCATCAGTAAGTCCAGTATCTAGTAGTCTAAACTTAGTTTATATATTATATGTCACATGTATGTTACAAAATATTAGATTGTACCCTTTGCCTTATGTTAAAAAACATACAGGTACAACAAACTAGAAATGTATTCTTAACTCATGCTAAAATAAACCTGTGTGTTAATGGTAAGATATCACTCAACTCTTGTTTATAATATTAATTTATTTTGTAGTAGACTCATTTTATTGCAACAGAAGTTACATTGTCTGCAAAATATCAAAGACTTGCATGTATTTCAAATCATAGGCTATTTTTCCACATGTGGTTATTTATTCTGTGTAGTACCTTATGATTTATTTTCTTTTGTAGAACACTATCTGAAATCTATAGAAATTAATAGACCATTCAAAGTAGGTGCTTAAGTCTGAAGATCTTTATAACTACAGACCTCTGCACTCTAATTTTCTTACTACTCCACCCATACACACTGATGTCTTGGGAACATAAAATGTCACGTTATTTAGGTTGTGTTATTTACTAATCTAAATGTGTTAGTAGCAATGACAATGTGAAAGGGCTAAAGCGACAAGGATGAAAGAAATCTGCACTAGAGAAATAATCAAAGTCAGGGACATATGAGTAACCAATCAGTGGTGAGAGGGCTAGGATGCCCTAAGGCCAAACTGCCACATCAAGCAGAGCTCCAGAGATGGATCTGATGGGGACAGGAAGTGAATGAAGGAAAGACAGAGAGACACAGAAGAGCTGGGCTGGAGTGGACTTCCATCTTTGATGGGAAAGCACATCCTCCCAGATGTGCTTTATTATTGTGTTTATTCAATACATTTAACTGGAGGCAGGAGTTTTGCATAAAATTGAACAAGGTGATATGGTTATTACATACAAGGTTTGTAGTGTATAGGTAACCAGATCAGGAAGACAGGTTTAGCTATTCATGGGAGGAACTACCACCTTAGGAGCAGTCTTCAGGCCATTAATATTTAGGAAGATAATTCTCTGATGGATATTTGCTAAACATAATTGTCAACATCCATACCTGGAACAAAGAAAGTCTTTGCCATTTTTATAGCCTTTCCCCAGGAGGAAGTCATTAGTATCTTTATAGCAATATTTCAGTTAACTAGTGTCAACAAATATGTTCCTGTTAATTCAAGTTTGCATAGCCTTGGGACAATTTTCATCAACCAACTTAGAAGTTACAACTATTTAGGTTCAGTTCCCCTTTTCTTTCTTTCTTTCTTTTTTTTGAATAGTGTAGGAGCCAGTAGTTGCTACCTAACTGAACTATTTCAGGGTGACGTTAAAAAGTCATGATAAAGAAGTCTCGGTGGGTAAGGTGCTGAGCAGTGGACTTACTGATTCACTAGTCAAGAATAGAAATAAAGATGGCTTGAGCTCAGAAGTGCAGATTACTGAATGAGCCAATGGCAATTCAAGAGTCAAGAAGCAAGGATAGAAGATGAAATGGAAAGATGTTTGAGTAAGAAGTTCATGTAAGGGCTAATGAGAAAAAGGAAGCACTGAGGTAAACAAAAATAGCAGTAGCAGCAGCCGCCACAACAACAAAGGCAAATAGTTCCTGGTAATTTCTAAGAAATGTATGCCTGTGCACTGCAGGCTTTCCATCGAGATCTCTGGCCTGGCCAGGCGGGAGGGTTCTGTCAAAGGGGAGAGAACTCAAGCAGGCAGAGGGAATTGCCTCTGACACCTCAGCTGCTGCAGCTGCCCACACCTCTGTCTCTGCCACTTCAGTTGTTTCAAGACACTGGTCAGGTCGCTCTCTGCTGGGCTAAGCTGGAGGGTGGCTGAATAGCCAGCGAGGGGTAGCTTCTGGCAGCGTTTTGTGGGAGAGCAGATCTCTTTCCCAAGTGACAGATATATGACAGAAGTTCTCAGACGACGGAGTCATTCTCACATACCTTTATTCCTTTTGGATAGGATTCTTATATACAGTTTAGGTGTAGATTGGGTTTGACGAGTAGGTACTTCCTGTTGGCTTGGTCTGAGAGCTTGGGGATACCTTATCTACATGTGGGAGGGATTGGGGTGATGCTCCTACATGACTGATGGCCACAGACCTCTCTACAGGGTTGGGTGGCTATAGGGGATTGTAGCTACGTGGCAGGAGCCTGGTGCCCAGGAACAGGCAAAACACCTGCCTTCCCTTCAGGGTCACTGGGGTTTCAAGCCTTAGCTCAACTCAGAACCAGGATACCTATCACAGCACACCACCACAAATATAGATCTGTGATTAAAGAGGAGACGCTATGTAACTAGTAATGTGTTTGGGTAAAATTGACTGTGCTGGATTCTCAAAAAGTTTCTACACTTGGACAATGAAGTCACAAATATAAGGCCCAGAACTGATGACATTCAAATTCAGCAGCAAGAACTCCCATGCTTCTAGCTGAGTTTCCAATATCACCTGGTCATTCTGCTTTCATTAAATGCTAAGAAGGATTCAGCTGAGCACAGTCCATAGAGTCCCCAACAGGATTACAGTAGGCTTATTTCATCCTGGGTTAAGCAAGAGATTAACACAACACAAACATGTGTTGGATAAGTGTCTTTTTTCTTTGCTGGCAGAATAGAGGGCTCCCAAAGTTTTACTCTTCATGGACTGCCTTAAATAATACCCAGTTTAGTTTTTATGCATACATAAAACATACATGTACATACACCTGTATACAAACAAACACACACATGTTACCTCCCCCACCCCCACAAACTCACATACACACTCTCTTAGTTAGGGTTTTTATTCCTGTGATAAAACACAATGACCAAAAAACAAATTGAGGAGAAAAGATCTTATTTTACTCACAGTTCCATATAACAGTTCATCATCAAAAGCATTGAGGACCAGAACTCATCCAGAGTAGGAACCTGGAGGTAGGAGCTGACTCACAGGCCATTGAAGAGTGTTGCTTATGGGCTTGTTTTCCGTGATTTGCTAATCCTGCAATCACATAACACCTAGGACCAGTAACCAAGGAATAGTACCACATACAATGAGTTTGAAGTGCCTACCCTGATCAAACACTAATTAATATAACGCCCTACAGGCTAGCCCAAATCTAGACTTTTTTCTTTAATTAATTAATTTATTCAATTTCTATTCTGATCACAGCCTCCACTCCTTTCGCTCCTCCCTCTTTTACCCTTACAAATTTCTCCCCAATTATTACCTCCCATCTCCTCAGAGAAGGGGAAAACCTGCTTGGTTACCACTCTACCCTTGGACATCTAGTCCCAGCAGGACTAAGCATATCCTCTTTCACTTAAGCCTAATCAAGGAAATAAGGCAAGGGGATCCAATGGCAGACAACAGAGACAGAGACAGAAGCAGCTTCCATTCCAATTGTTATGGGACCCACCTGAAGATGGAGCTGTACATCTGTTGTAGATGTGAACTAGGTCCAGCTCCTTCATGCCCAATGCTTAGTGATTCAGTCTCTGTGAGCCCCTATGGGCCCAGATTAATTGACTCTTGAGGTGTTCTTCTGGTGTACTTAACCCCTCTAAATTCTATCCTCCACGCTTCCACAAAACTCCCCAAGCTCTGCCTGATATTTGGCCCACAGCCAGATCTTATGGAGGCATTTTCTAAAAAAAAGGTTCCCTCTTCTCAAATTATTAAGCTGTGTTAAGCTGACATAAATTTATCCAGCACAACTGACCCCTTGTCAAATTGACACACGAACTCAACACTGTTAAGTCAAACCTTTTTATTCTTGTTAATTTCCAATATAACACGTTAATAAAAATATCACATTGCAAAACATTTTAAAACGTACCATAGTCTTTATAAATTCAAACAATATAATATAGTCTTTATCCGAAGATCTCTCAAACACTGAACCATCAACCAGGCTACATGTATGAGCTAGACTGTGGCCCCTGATACATATACAGCAGAGGACTGCCTGGGCTGGCCCCAGTGAGAGATGATGAACCAAACCCTCGATAGACTTGAGTCCCAAGGGAGTGGGGATGTTTGGTAGGTTGTGGGTGAGGGGTAGGAACATCCTATTGGAGACAGGGGTGGGAAAAGGAATGGAGTGAATAATAGTCAGAAGGCAGACTGGGAGGACAACAACTGGACTGTAAAAATATTAAAGAATTTTTTAAAAGTTAGTCTCTTTTAAAAACTAAGATCTCTTTTAAAATTTAGTCTCTCAACTGTAGCTTGTAAAATCAAAAATAAAGGAAATATATTCTTTATGAGAGAAGAACCAGGGCACAGTTACAATAGAATCAAAGCAAAACAAAAGTATAAATAACTCAATATCCAATTGCCAGGGATTCACTTACCATTGTCTGGCCTCCTGCAAAGAACCTGCTTTACTTCTCTAGTACCAACCAATTCAACACATGCAGTTTCTCGCCTAAGAGTGGTCATGCTCCACTCCACAGCTGCAACTCTTCCTGCTGGGATCTTCTGCTGCCACTGAGCTATACTTCCATCAGTAGCCTCTCCTGAGCTCTCTTCATGGTGCAATGGCTCAACATCTTTTCCCTGACCCCTTCAGTCTTGGGGTTTCAACTGCTACTCAGATTGGACCTTTCCCAATGGCCTTACCTGGACTCTCCTAGTGCCAAACTTCAGATGATCTCCATGACCTCTTTATGCCTTCAAAGACAGTACTGCTTGTCAGATTCCTACACTCCAAATTCTGCTGCCAGTGTAAGGTATAGCATAACCTCCATCATATCTGGCATATAGCTTTGTATGTTGACTGAGAAAATGCCTTCCAAAAGACTTTACCTCAGTGGTGCAGGTCTCTTAATCACTCATAATTTCTTAGCCCAAGGTCACCAGCATCTGTTGTCCCAGTAACAGTAACACTAATATTTTACTTTAATGAATCAGATTGCTTGGTAATCACAGCTGAATCTTCAGCCCCAGATAACCAGAACTACAATTTCTCGACTCAAAATAGCTAATGATCCTAGTAGAGTCTTTAAATTTCCCTTAGAAATTTAACAAGCCAGACATCTATCATAGGTCCTGCTCTCAATATACTAATTTTTTAAGCTCCCCAAGAACAGTTCACTAAGATTTGAATACTCCAAGTATTTTCTCACCCAAAGTTTTGAGGTTTTTCCACAAGTCTCCCAAAAACAATATAGTTAGTTTTCTCAGTACAATATACCACTCCTGGCACCAAATTATCTTCAGGTTACTATTGCTGTGATATAACACCATGACCAAAAACAACTTTCAGAGGAAATACTTTTTTATGTTCACATTTCCATATAACAATTCATTATTAAAAGCAGTGAAGGTAGGAATTTCACAGACTAGGAACCTGGAAGAAGAAACTGATACAGATATTATGGAGATGTGCTGCTACTGGTATAAGAAAATGCCCTTAAAAATTGAGAAAGGCTTTTCCACATCATATTTCATATATATACACATAAAAACACCATATATATGTATATACATACATATATGTATATATACACATATATATACACATATATATTCCAAACATCCTCCCCTCCCACAGTTCCTCATTTCATTCATCCTCTCCCTTGCCTGTGAGAGGGTTTTCCTCCCCCATCAGGCCTCCCCCTTCCCTGGGGCCTCAAGGATTAGGAGCATTTTCTCCCACTGTCAGACCATGCAGTATTCTTCTATACATGTGCTAAGGGCCTTGGACAAGCCCATGTGTGCTGCCTGGTTGGTGGCTCTGTCTCTGAGAGTTCCCTGAGGTCTGGTTAATTGAGGATGCTGATAAGTAGATATTAGCCAAAAAGTACTAAATACCTAGGATACAACCCATAGATCTAGGCTGTAAAAAGTTTAACAAACAGAAAAGCCCAAGTAAGGATGCTTCAATCCCACTTAGAAAGAGGAAGAAAATAATTACAGGAGGCAGAGGGAGGGAGAGACCTGGGTGGGAGAGAATAGGGGGAAAGTGGAACAGGATCAGGAATGAGGAGGACAGGAGAATAAATGGAAATAAGCAGCCTCAGGGGGAGGGAAGCAGGAGAATGTCTAGAAAGTACCAGAAAACAAGGAGGTAAAAGACTCTCAGGACTCAGTGGGGGTGACCTTAGCCCAAATGCCCCAAAATAGGGACAGGGAACTTGAAGAGTTTCTATCCAGTAGATAGAAAAGGCCTCAAGTGAAGTGATGGATTACCAACCCATGGTCACAATTTATGACCCAAATTTATTCCTGTCTTAAAAATCTGCAGGGATTCCGATCTTCTGGGCTAGTATCCACTTATCAGAGAGTGTATACCATGTGTGTTCTGTTGTGTTTGGGTTACCTCACTCTGGATGATATTCATCCAATTCCCTAAGAATTTCATATATTCATTGTTTTTAATAGCTGAGTAGTACTCCATTGTGTAGATATTCCACATTTTCTGTGTCCATTCCTCTGTTGAGGGACATCTGGGTTGTTTCTAGTTTCTGGAAATTATAAATAAGGCTGCTATGAACATAGTGGAGCATATGTCCTTAATACATGTTGGAGCATCTTCTGGACATATGCCCAGGAGTGGTATAGCTGGGTCCTCTGGTACTACTATGTACAATTTCCGGAAGAGCCACCAAACTGATTTCCAGAGTGGTTGTACTAGCTTGCAATCTCACCAGCAATGGAGGAGTGTTCCTCTTTCTCCACAACCTCTCCAGCATTTGCTGTCACCTGAGTTTTTTATCGTAGCAATTCTGACAGGTGTGAGATGGAATCTCAGGGTTGTTTTGATTTGCATTTCCCTGATGACTAAGGATGTTGAAAATTTCTTTAGGTGCTTCTCAGCCATTCAGTGAATTCTTTGTTTAGCTCTGTACCCCATTTTTAATAGGGTTATTTGGTCCTCTGGAGTCTAACTTCTTTAGTTCTTTATATATGTTGGATATTATCCCTCTATCAGATATAGGATTAGTAAAGATCTTTTCCCAGTTTGTTGGTTTCCATTTTGTCCTATTGACAGTGTCTTTTGCCTTATAGAAGCTTTGTAATTTTATGAGGCTCCATTTGTCAATTCTTGATCTTAGAGCATAAGCTATTGGTGTTATGTTCAGGAAATTTTCCCCTGTGCCTATGTCTTGAGGCTCTTCCCCACTTTCTTTTCTATTAGTTTCAGTGTATATGGTTTTATGTGGAGATCCTTGATCCACTTGGACTTGAGCTTTGTACAAGGAGATAGAAAAGATCGATTTGCATTCTTCTACATGCCTACCACCAGTTGAGCCAGCACCATTTAGAAACTCAAGAAGAAGGAAGACCAAAGTGTGGGTATTTCATTCCTTCTTAAAAGGGGGAATAAAATACTCATGGAAGGAGTTGCAGAGACAAACTTTGGAGCAGAGACTAAAGGAAGGACAATCCTGAGACTGTTCTACCTAGAATCCTTCCCATATTCAATCATCAAATTTACAGACTATTGTGGGTGGTGGCAAGTGCTGGCTGACAAGAGCCTGATATAGCTGTCTCCTGAGAGGCTCTGACAGTTTCCCACTAATACAGAAGTAGAGGCTCACAGCCATCCATTGGACTGAGTCCAAGGTCCCCAATGAAGAAGCTAGAGAAAGGACCCAAGGTGCTGAAGGGTTTGCAGCCTCTTAGGACAAACAACAATATGAACTAACTAGTACCCTCAGAGCTCCCAGGGACTAAACCACTAACCAAAGAGTACACATGGTGGGACTCTGCCATGGACTGGGTTTGCTGTGGGAACCTCTTGTTCCGCAGGATGAGAGTTCTGGTTCAGTGGGCAAAAAATTCGGCAAGTGACAAACAGAGTTGACACAAGCAAGTGCTGAGTCTGAGTAATTTTTCTTAAAAATGGCATCAGGCTTTTACAGTCATTTCAAAAGAGAATTGAAAACTCTGGCAGCTCAGCAGTTGAGGTATATCTGAGGCCACCTGAAACACACTGGGTCTGAAGCAGTCACCTGTTCTGGACAGGCACTGCACCCCCTGGGCCCGAGCACTCTGGGCCTGGGGGGGCTTCAGACTGCATGATTCTTGAAGCTCAAATGCTCTGTCTCGAATCTGAATGTATAAATCTGTGCAAAAAGTGAAAACCAGGCTTATATAGTATACAGAAAACAGGGTGAATAACAAAAGTCACGTAGGCAGGTGATGAGCACATCAAGGTAAGTAAGATCAGACAGTAATACAGAAGTCACTTAGGCAAGTGAAGGTCACATCAAGGTCAGTAAGATCAGGAATCCAGGTGCAAATCAGAAGAGTAGTGGTGCCCTTCCTGCTGGGGTTATCTTGGCAGGCCCAATCTAATTCTCTGGGTCTGTTGGAGGCAAGCACTAGGAAGTCCCAATCTACCAGTTCCTGAGAATGCCCTTAAGTGAGGGAAGCCCTTCAATTACTCTCTGGTGTGTAAAACAATTCTGTCTTCTGTGGGTCTGCTCTGAGAATTCTAACTATATTTACAGTTAGCAATAGTGCCTGACCACTTTTCCTAACTCTGAGGACACCCTGTCTGATAAAGCAGCTTCCTTGTGAGAAATTCCAAGCTAACAACAGCTTAGTAATAAATTAGGATATATTGGAACACTGCTGGCCAGGAAACAATATTTAATCTTAGTTTTAACCATTTGTGAATCATTTCTTGGGGCACCTTTATGCCTGAATAAGAAGGCATGCTGAGTATTTGAAAGACTAATCTAGATCATGTCTGAGTTGGAAGATGCCAGCGACTGACTGATTACCTAGGAGGCAAACTTCCTTTTGAAGCCGTACACCTCTGGTCTGTGATCAGGCCTTCAAGTCTGACAATGCAGACTTTACTGGAGTAGATGAGTGGGCATGGCAGGACTCATGGCTCCAGCAGCATATGTATAGCAGAGGATGCCTAGTCAGTCATCAATGGGAGGAGAGGCCCTTGGTGCTGTGAAGGTTCCATGCCCTAGTGTAGGGGAATACCAGGACCAGGAAGAAGTAGAGTGTAGGTTGGTGAGCAGGGGGAGTGGGGAGGGAGCAGGGGTTTTTGTCTATTTGTTTGTTTGTTTGCTTTTATTTTTTCTTTTTTTCAGAGGAGAAATTGGGAAAGGTGTTGGGAACCATGAGAGCCCTGAGATAAACATCCTGCCCCAGCTAATTGAGAACCCTGAGATTAACATCCTGCCTGACAATCACAAGGATGAGAACCCTGAGATTAACATCCTGCCTGACAGTCACAAGGATCCGACTTGGCCCTGAGAAAAGAACATTCACGGAAATCTACCCCCTCCCCACCTGTCACCCCGGAGCTCAACCCCAGAAGATTTTGTAACCTTCCATCTCCCTCCTTCCTCTTCCCCTCCCCTCCAAGATTTTTGCTTTAAATATGCTCTGCTCCACTAAATAAACAACTCTTGACAAGCAATGCTTCCTTGAGTCCTGTCTTCTCTCTTGCCCGTTCTTATTCCAGGTTGTGGTCCTCCTCGCTCCCCCGAATAACTTGGCCTGCAGGCCAGGTCAGGTGGCACCCGACATGGGGCTTGAGGCACAGACCCCTCCAGACAGACCCCCAGAATGAGCGCTCAGTCATCGGCCAGAAGATTCAGACCTGTCACCTGCAGATCGTCTCTTCTTAGGTAAGTCAGTCTGTCTCATATTTCAGAATGGGCCATTCCTTGTCTAAGGAGGCCACCTTTATAAAGGACCTCAAAACTTTACTCAGAGAGAGAAGAATAAGGGTTAAAAAGGAAGATTTAATTGAATTTTTCATTTTTATTGATGAGACATGTCCTTGGTTTATGATTGATGGGCCAGTTATCCACCCCAAGAAATGGCAGAAGGTTGGTCGTGAACTTAATGAAAAAATAAAACTTGAAGGAGACAAAGCAGTCACGGCAATGATCTTTACATTTTGGGGTCTCATCTGAGATATTCTTGAGGACGCTGATTCCGATTCAGGGAAATGTCAGCTCCTCTCAGTCGCAGAACTCTGTCTCTCACAGTCTGGGCCGGGGTCCTGTCCCCCTTCCAGTCTGCCCTCTTGCTCTCCATCTCAGGCCTCTTATTTCCTTTACTCTCTTGATATGCCACAGGAGGACTGTCAGATTCAGCCCTTGCCTGCTGCAGCTCCCGCTGCTCCTCTCTATCCAATTCTCCCCTCCCCTGTCCCCTCAGGCTCCCTCTTCATGTCATCATCCTCCTCCCTATGACAACCCTTTCTCCGCTGCAGAGAAGGGCCTTTCTAAACCTCCCTGCGCTCCAGTCTTCCGCCAACAGTCTGCGCCCATAAAACCCACCTCTTCTCCCTCTGCCCCCGCTGCCTTCCTCGAAACTCCCAAACCGCTCGACCCTGGTGATGCTGCCGCCCTTGAGGAGGAAGCGGCCCATTATCATTCTGAAGATTGGCCTCCCATAACCCTATCCTCTGCCCCTCCCCTGCCTCCTAACATCACCTCTGCCCTTCCACCTTCTCTCTTAGACTTGAAGACTCGCCTCATCTCCCAAATTCAGGAGCTGACTGAGATTGTTCAACTCCAGGAATGCTTTTCTCACCTTTCAACTCTCTGCTCTTCCTCCTCTAACTCTCATCGCTGTCTCTCACAGCACCCCTCAGTCCACTTGACTTTTCCTGTCACTCATTCTCAGACTACTGGAGAGCCCGCTCCTGCCTCTAGTCCTCATCTGCCTCAACCACCTGTCACTTGGTCCACGACTCGCACGTCTGCCCCAGCCTCTGCTCCTTCTTCTACCTCTTCTCGTCTTCCTTCTTCCTCTGCACCTCTGCAGTCCACACGCAAAGACCCCCCTCCTACTCATGAACACTCTGATTCAGAGGCCGAACAGTCTGCTAGCGACCTTGAACTTGATAATGAAAATGAAAGTGAGACCGATGACTCAGTTCCCATACCCACAGTCTATTGCTGGCTACCATTCAAAAAATTAGAAAAACTAAATTCTGCTGTCAGAAACTATGGCCCAAATGCTCCCTTCACCCTCTCCCTATTAGAGAGTATCAGTGGCGATGGCTACCTTACACCAAACAAGTGGCTTTCTGTTATGCAGTCTGTTCTGACTCAGGGCCAGTTCCTCACATGGCGCACCGATTGGGCTGATCATTGCCGCTCCTTGGCTCACACCAACAGCCAGAGTAGCCGTGTCTCCACTAGACGGTGGACACTAGACAAACTTCTTGGCCAAGGCAAATATGCCTCTGATGAAAAACAAAGAGGCTTTTCATTTAAAAATTGTTGAGACTGCCATCCATAATCAGACAATTTCCTACCATTCCCCTTCTTCCCCACTCTGGCTGTTAATTCTCCCTACTACCTTTTCACCTACAGGACTATTATGGCAAACCAGACCTCTGTTTTGGCTACATTTGCCCGCTATTCCTTCTAAGGTTTTACCCTCCTATCCTCTTTTAGTAGCTCAAGTGCTTAAATTGGGAAGAGAAAACT